>NC_057694.1:710597-717174 GCF_014466175.1 Vespula pensylvanica
TCTCTCTCTCTCTCCTTCTTTCTCTTCCTCTTTCTTTTTTTCTTTCTTTCTTTCTGTCTCTTTCTCTCTCTTCTTCTCGTTCCTTAACCTTTAACGAGACCACGTTTGTTATCTTTGTATCTGATCGTGACTTCTCGATACACGCTTGTACTGGACAAAACGGAATTTCAAGTATCTCGCCACTGCTACTATACTACTACTACACTACTACTGCTGCTGCTGCTACTACTACTACTACTATTATTGCTATTACACTACTAGTATTATTACTAGCTAGTATACTACTACTGCTGCTGCTGCTGCTACTACTACTACTACTACTAGTACTACTATTACTATTACTGCTACTATTGCTGCTATTATTATACTACTCTATTACTATTACTGCTACTATTACTATTATTATTATTACTATTATTACATTACTATTACTATTACTGCTACTACTGCTACTAGTACTGCTATTATTACTGTTATTACTGTTATTACATCACACTATTACTATTACTACTACTACTACTATTACTATTACTACTATTATTACACTATTACTACGCTTACTTTACTACTATTGTTACTACTATTCTACTACTACTACTTGTACTCTATTACTACTACTATTTGTACTACTATTACTACTACTACTTGTACTACTACTTACTTCCTTTTTTTAATATTGATAGTAACTAAGTTTCTGATCCTTCATGAATATTTCGTTACTTATCATGTTACTATATTCTTGAAAACGTTATAAATGCAATGATCCTAATGAGTGTTTGTCTTTTAAATAAATAATATTTATTAGAAACAAAGTATATAACACAACTTCACTTAAAATAATTTTCTCAGGTTATGGGAAAAATTGAATCATCCATCTTTTTTCTATTGACGAAAGGAATAAAGTAAAAACGGGCAAAGGGCATTCAAGGAAACTCTGTTCTTTCTTTCTTTTCATTCTTTCTCTTTTTCTCCTTCCACCTCTCTATGATCTTTCGATCCTTTTGCCCACCCGCGGGGGCCTCACCAGCACACGCGACGTCTTTTACAATCCTCAGCGGTGGGGGTTGAGTGGAGCGTGGCAGAACTCTTCTTCTCTTCGTCTTCACGAATTTTTCTCTTTCTCTTTCTCTCTTTCTTTCTTTCTTTCTTTCTTTCTTTCTCTCTCTTTCTTTCTCTCTCTTCGGGCCTCGATTTAGTCTCTCCCACTCTTCAGCATCACTGGCACAACCGCTATTTCTCCTTCTGAGCCTTGTCATGGTTCATGCTGCAACAGATGCTACAGCATTTAGCGAGGAAGGGTATTCCGTATCTCTTTCTAAGCTTTCTATACTGTCGGATTCTACGAGGCAAAGTATCCTTTTATGATAATGCCGATTATTATCTTGAATGTTGACGAAAAAAAGGGAAAAGGAAAAAGTGAAACAAAAAAAGGAAAAAGAAATTGTGGCCTTAGCCAGGACAAAGGAATAATTTTTTGTTTAAACAGATATAAGAACAATATGATTATCGTTATTATTATTGTCGTTATTATTAGTACTATTATTATTATTATTATTATTTAAATTTATATTATTTATAGTATTCGTTCGAACACATCGAATATCCTATTACGTACATCTACATGTATTTTTACATATATATCAGTTAATCATCTTTCCTTCATCGATAAATCTCAATGCTCTGTGGTTTTGACCTGTCTATGAAATCCCCTAGATAAGAAACAAGCGATGTATAATATTTGAAAATAGAGTGTGCACGTTCTTTCGATTATCCTCGGTACGATGGATCCAATGTTATACTTTTGGATTTTCAAAACCTTCCTTCGTGGTCAGAGGATCCCTAAAATTTTCATTCAACTGCTTTTTTTCATGCTGTGAAAAAAAAAATCGTTTTTAAATCGTTCTCCTGATTTTTCTTTTCAATAGATGGAATATAATTATTTTCCTGGAAATATTCGTATTTATTGAATATTCAAATGGACGTTCAAATAAATCTATTATTAAACATTATCTATAATTATTTATTTATTTATTTATTTTTTTTTTTTGACATAATTGAAAATCGATTCTAAAATACTCTTACGAAGATAGTATAACCCAGACACAGACGTATATATATATAACAGAAAAACAATGAAACTATATAGATTTATTTTTATAAAAATCGCTATATAAAATTATGATAAAATGTTAAATATACAAGGTGAGGTTGAGCACCAATGGCTACCTGAGCTCTTGTCTACATTTTTTTTCTCTCTTTCTCATCGGCCTCTATTCTTCCTTACTATGTGTAGAGGTGTGCGTTTCCCTTCCATCTAACAGGGTAGAGGAGGGCCCCAAAGGTGGTGAACACCCTCTTCCCCCGTTTCCTTGAGCGTTCACCAGCGGTCGTGAACTTCTTTTTTCTTCTCTTTCTTTCCTTCTCGTTCTTACCTGTAAAAACATCGAACACCCTTTTGGGTCGCGTGGCACTGCACTGGCACAGCACACACGCGAATACCCCCACAGAAATGCCTCGTTTGGGGTGCACGACTCTTCTCTCTCTCTCTCTTTCTCTTTCTCTCTCTCTCTCTCTCTCTCTCTCTCTCTCTCTCTTTCTTTATAATGTGGCAGAATATCTACAGAATGTTTCGACGTATCGAAATTTTGTAAATATTTTGACGATTACAAAAAATATGAATCTCGCGCGTAACATTTTATTATTTGAAAAGTTTAAATTTAATTTAATATGATAGAAAATTTTTTTTTTAATAGAATTTAATTTAATAGAAAACAATTGCTGAGAATATCGAATCGAAGTGTGATCAACTTCGATATCGATTAAAATGAGTTTAACAACGAGCGACGATATTTTTATTATACGCAAGAAATATATAAAAATAAATGATAAATGATTTTACCAATCGAGATTACTACAAATCGAAGATGAATGATATGTAAAAGTTGTTTGCTACATTCGAAATTAAAAGGATGAGGAATCAATGATTACAAAATAGAAGATACATGTGATAGGATACGAACAGAGTATATACCTATCTATCTCATAAATTTCTAAGGTAGAGATAAAAGAACTATCGTTTGTTTGCTCGTTGAATTAATTGAATTAAGACGGTCGATACAAGCAGGTGTTAGATTCTATCTTTGATGGTTTTACGAGGTACCATGTACGCCACTATCATTGCGATACGTCTGGTGAGATTTTTTGGGCGTTCATAATTTTAAATCGATTACATAGACATACATACACACACACATCGTATCTATATATTCATACGTGTGTGTACTCCGCAGATGCCGAAATAAAGTAACGGCGTACGATAGAAATTTGATTGACACGCGGATAACGTGACGTAATAATTTTCTACATGAAATCAAACAAGATATTAAGACGTTATTTACTTAATTTATTGTTTATGCGAGGAGAATAATTCTTTTTTCTTTTCTTTTTCTTTTTTTTTGTTTTCTTTTTTCTTTCCTCTTTTTTTTAGTTCGTCCACAAATAAATTCTTTCTTCAATCTCGCAAAACCAAATTACAAAGAAAGACACTGTGATACATCGCGCGCGATCGTGAAGGAAGGCTTTGGAAATTTCAAAAAAAAAACAAACAAACAAACAAACAAAAAAGAAAGAAAGAAAGAAAGAAAGAAAGAAAGAAAGAATGGAAAAAAGGGGGAGAGTAAAAAACGAACGGAGAAACTCGGCGCACCACCGTGGGCGTTCGGAGAATACAAGCTCTTCTCATATCGCGAGAAGGAAGAATTTCTGTTGGCAAGGTGCAGCCAGGAATCCGAGGTCAAAGTCCAGACGAACATAGGAACGAACGAACGAACGAACGAACGAACGAACGAACGAACGAACGAACGAACGAACGAACGGTCATCCAATCCTGGAGCATATTAAGGACGCTCGATCGAGCGCGTAATCCTGCCGTTTAGCGTGTAAACTTGTCCCTTCCCGTGGAATTTTCAAAAATTCGCAGACGGTGGCCATGTCGGAGGCGTGCGAAGCGTACTCTCGTTCGGTACGCACGTTAACGATGCGATCCGCTCTACTCGGCCATTAACCCGCGTGGTAAACCGGATAAAATGTGAGTACGCTACTCGTATACAAAAGGGGTGGGGATATCTCTCTCTTTCTCTGTCTTTCTTTTTGTCTCTGTCTTTCTCTCTCGCTCTCTCGTTCTCTCGTTCGCTCGTTTCGACGAGTGGCCGTATTAAACGTGTCACCTACGCCAACTACATTTTTGCGTACACCTATATCGTCCGACCACCAACCATGAGGAGTATCCCTTGCTTCTCCTCGCTTCTCATTTTCTTCTTCTCTCGTATACGTTCGTCCTCTTCTATTGTTTTCTCTTCTTTACTTTTATCGTCTCTTGGATCACGCGATCTAGATAATACCATTACAGCTTTTCCAATGGAAATGAATGAATTACTCTTGTATCTCTTGTACGAAATACGTTCTCCCGTTTAATATTAAATTTTATAGGATCATTTACGTGAAATTATCTTGCAAATCGATCGAACCGTAAATGTCGTCGATCATCCTTCGTTTAGGATAAATTGATTAGATAATTATGTTTTACGATTGAGGGAATGGAAGAAACGTTTGGAGAATAGAGAGATAGAGAGAGAGAGAGAGAAAGAGAAAGAGAGAGTAGAAATAAAAGTATCTGGATGGTTTCTAATCATGGCGAGGATCCGAAACCGATCGGTACTTTGCGGATTTTCAGGCAAACGAGGCATAACCACCGAATCGCGGTCGTGTCTCGTTCGATGAAAATCGCTTGCTCGTACAACGCGGCCGCGGTTTTCGAGGTTGTGTCGCGTGTTTCGCGTGTTTCGAGGTGTAATGCCGAATTGATGCCGGCCGAAATCCGTGTAGATGGTATCGTTCCACGGCCTCCCATGGTCGTACCCCTCTCACACTCTAACTGACGCTTAAACGCGTTACAAATTTTCTATCGGCTTCGCTGATCATCTCTCTCTCTCTCTCTTTCTCTCTTTATATATATATATATATATATATATCTTTCTCTCTCATTCTCTTAGCGCTTTCTCTTCTTATCCTTTCCGATTACATTCGTTTCGGTCTTTACGACTATCGTTACGATATGTGTATATATATATATATATATATATATATATATATATATATATAGATGTGTGTGTGTGTGTGTATGTATGCATATTTATTTATACTTCTACCTTGAATTAACTTCTTTATAGTACCAGCAAATAACGTAATTCTTGCTTTCTCCTTAACTTCACAATTTATGATCTTGTGATTTTAATTGGAACTTTTTCTGAAGGGTTATAAACATCGATCGTTCTGAATTCGCAACACAATCTCACGTTATTTTCCTTTCTTTCTTATTTGATTTTATTTGTTCGTTCGTTTTTTTTTTTTTTTTTTAATTTTTCTTTTATTAATTAAAAATTTGTCACAGTCAAGTGTCATAATAGTAAAACTATATATTAGTTGATTTAATTACATAGGTAATTAAAATTTTAATAATTAATTTGTATTAATTAAAAAGAACAAAAGAAAAGTGGACGAAACGGAGAACAGTTTGCGAACGATTTAAAACAACAAAACAAAAACAAAATCGAAAAAATACAAAAAGTACGAGAACATTTCTCGATATGAAAGATGTCTATAATATATTCAAACGATATATAAATACCTTCGTATTTTGATTTGAAACAAAACAAAAAGAGAGAGACAGAGAGAGAGAGAGAGAGAGAGAGAGAGAGAGAGAGAGAGAGAATACAGAGATAGACGGATGATGGATCATATCAAAATGATCGATATTATAACTTGTCGATCGTTGAGTATATCCAAGGAATGAAGAAGGTGTCCGACGAATCCCTCGATCAATTATTCTTCGTGAGAGAAGGATAGCACGTAGATGACGTCGACAGAGCAACACGGAAGACGAACTAATCGTCGCGACACGGAGCTCCCCGATGCTCAACGTTACGTCACAACGGTCGAGCGGGCTTGGCCCGGGGTTCTGAGGATGACACGATGGTCCATGGTTTAGCTTGTCCTTTGATGCATGATATTGCAGAGTCGGTGCCGCACGCTTCGGCAAACATGTCATGAGCAAGCCGAAACTGTTAGGATTCATAGTTATCTCGAGCGATCGTGCCCGTCGCTGGACATTCGCCCTATCGTCCACGCACGTCCCTACTATCCTGTAATATCCTGCTAATACAGCTCGTCCGTTTACACGTACTGCGTTATTCCCGCTTCCGAATCCGTTCACGACGACGAAGTGGAGGAGAACGACGACGACGATGACGACGACGACGACGACGATGACGACGACGACGACGACGACGACGACGACGACGACGACGACGACGACGACGACGACTACGACGACTACGACGATGATGGCGACGATGACGACGATGGCGACGACAATGATCTTGTCTTCGAAACACTCCTATGTTATCCTATTTCTATTCTTGTGTATGAGTACATCCTTGCGTTTCAATTACATTTTAGGTTTACTTTTATCAATTAGTGATTTGAAAGGAACCGTAATTAAATCTGTTCAATCATGACT
>NC_057694.1:717274-724826 GCF_014466175.1 Vespula pensylvanica
CTGAAGCTGAATTTGTAACGCTATTCGTATATACGTTTATTCTTGCATTTTAATTACATTTTAGGTTTATGTTTACTAATTAACGATTTACAGAAAAACGTAGTCAACTTTGTTTAATAATGATTTTTTTTTTTATACTGAATTTATTATTGTCTCTTTCGTTTTCTTAATTGAAGACTAAGGATGAGTTTGTAACACTCAGAAAGAAAATACCCTTTTAATGAGAATAATTAACACTTATCGTATTCGAATTCGTTTATAACTACAATGATCTTATCGTTGAAATACTCTTATCTATCTTATCTCTACCCACATATATTTTTATTGATACGTGTGATCTTTATTCTTTCATTTTAATTATTCTTAGGTAATTAGATATGTACTTATAAATTAACGAGTTGCAAAAAAAAAAAAATGAAAAGGAAATGATTTTTCTATAGTTTATTATCGTATTTTTCGTTTTCTCGAGTAAACGATGAGAGTGAATTAATAACATTCAGAAATAAAGTATCCTTTCAATTTAGATCGTATCTTTCAAATAAGATCATACAACTAGTATTAAAAATTAATCTTCTTGAATGAATCATGAATCATGTTAGTAATCGTATATTACCAATGTATACATAGTATATTATCGATATCTTTTCCAAGAGATTTCTTAGAATTTTCTTATTCCGTTCAGTGTAATCATTTTCCTCTCTCTCTCTCTCCGTTTTTCTCTTTTCCTAAGACTATCATTCTCTTTTTACAATCGCCTACTCGGAGATTTATTTTCCTTCGTATCTCGATGCAAATACTATAATAAACATCAAAATCTCCATTTTCGAAAGACGCAAGATTTTTTTTTTACGTTCGACTAATGCCGATTGATCCGATACGCGATATCTGTTCTTCTCCGTGGAAGAAGGGATAATAAAAAAAAAGTGAATTATAGAAGGACGGGGGAGGTTGCTAGCCGCCGTTTTATAATGTCGGATTTCGAAATGCAAATCCAAAGGCGATCGTCGTAAATCTTTTGAAAGACGTGGCGCGTGCACATATACACACACACACACGCATACATTCGTGTACATATATAGAGCATATACGTATATAGAAAAACGATATAGTAGTATATAAAAAACCTTAACGTGTATATATATATATAATATATATATATTGTTATATTATATATATATATATATATGTATAAGAAGAAAGCATTAATAACGGATGAAGCGAGTCTCGACTGTGGCAACCCCGTAATGTTTATATCTCCTTGCTTATTCCGCGTACGTAGCCGACAAACAGAGCGCGGAAAACGTGCGTGTATCCCCGCCGTTCGGATTCTTAACGCGATCGCGGTTTTGATTTATAAAGACGCATTGCAAATTTATGTCCGGCATTAATTTTGCATCGACTGAAACCGATACGTATACGTATATCACTAGTCTTTCTTCGTATTCATCATCTTCTTTTTCTTTTTCTTTTTCTTTTTCTTTTTCTTTTTCTTTTTCTTCTTCATTTTTTTGTCTCGGTTAACGCGTCCCTTGAATATTGCCGATCCCTTGAGTAAGCCACCATGATCCTTTTATATCGAAGAATTTGCTTCCTTTGTTAGACGTATCGAATCAAATTATCATAATAAAGAAATTAATTCTAACGATTATTTGCAAATTTTCAATCACGACGAGCTTATATCCTTATTATCATACTGATAATAATTATCGAATATAAACGAGGCGATAGAGAAAAATGAATTTTTAATATTTTCATGAGAAAACGAATGGGCATAAAGTATTCTTTGAAATGATATTGAAATGGATTTAAATGGTATTGAACTCTCGAATTAAATGAAATATAAATTGTTATTCAAAATGTTAATATATACAATATGTAAATCCATCGATGATTAGATCATAGATCGATAATTATATCGAGAAATCGTTGCTTTTGTTACAGAAAAGCCAGGCTTCCAGTCACCCTATGGCTCCACGATGGATAACGGAATGGTAAGTCGGATTAATAACTATCGAATTGAATCCAATCGTTTCCCTTTCTTTTACATTTTTTTTTTCTTTTTTAAGTTACGGATATTTTTCACGATAATTCTTAACGAATCGACCCGACTCGAGGAAACGTGAAAAAAAAAAAAAAGAAAAAAGCTTTTATTATATTTGTCCGTGGAATTTTTCTTTCTTCCTTTGGTCCCTTCGATCGAGCTGAACCTTAAAACGTGGCTGGATTACGTAAGAAATAGGAGCGTAATAATTATTATACTCGTAGGAGAGAGAAAATTTATCCGAAAAAAAGTTACTCGCGTTTCGTTTTCTTCCCCTCTTTATCCTTCGTCCCTTCTTCATTTCTCCTCTCTCCTTACACCGTCTCTCGTTCCACCCTATACCCTTCACCCTTCGTTTCTCTTCTATATATCTCCCCTTCGCTTCTTCGTCCCGCTCTCTGGCACCCTCGACATAATCCGAAAACTTTAGACCGAGCGATATTTTCGAGAAGTGGTTCTCACGCCGGTGAAACGTTTCTTACGAGCGACATTGTCTCTTTGTGTGTTGTATGCTAATAGATATGTATATGTATCTATCTACCTATCTACTTACCTACCTGCGTACATACATACATACATACATACATACATACGTACGTACGTACGTACTTATATACATACGATGACATACTTTGTCCTAACGTAACGTAATGTAACGTAACGTAACGAGTTCCGTAGATGTTTAAGTACTCCATATAAGCTCTTACGTAAACCCTTTTCTTCGTAGTATATAGTCAAGTTATTTTGTTAGCATGATCGGCTTATCGTTGACATCGTTAGTTCGTTCTTTCTCTTATTACTTTTAGCTCGATATGAGTTTACTTCATTTGCGATCTTTCTCTTTCTCATTCTTTCTCTTTCTCTCTTCCATACACACTTATTCTCGTATTTTCTTTTTTCTTCTTCTTTTTCTCTTGTTTTCGATTTAGCACTCGAAAGAAGATAAAAATTTGGAAAGAAAAAAAAGAAGAATTGGAACGTTGAACGTTCGCGTACTATTAAATAAACATTCAAACTTCTCGTCGAGATTTCCAAATTTCACGATATTGCCAAGAATAAAATATTGATTAAAGACACGTTAGAACATTCGATTCAATTCTTTTATATCGTACTCGTAATTCCTAATATTTTCGAATCGAATAGGATCGTGGATAAGCTCCATGATCGATTTTTCATCGAAGGAGGATCGAATCTTCTTTCTTAGTTTCTATCCAACGGAATGAAAAACTTCGGAAATTGATGTATGACGTACTCAAAGTCGTTCAATGGATATGAGTGAGAGAGAGAAAGGTAGATACGAAATTCGAACGAACGAATTGGGAATGGGTTGAGAACGAAAAACTACTGAGATCGTTCGAAGGAAAGATAAGGCGGTTGAGAATCGCCAAGGTCTGAGTTTAATATCACTTACGTTCCGTCTGATCCGCACCAGGCGATGTATCTATACTCCCTCTTTCCCCTCTTACGTATGTTCTTTCTCTTTACCCTTCTTCCTTAGACCCTTTCTCCTCCTACCACCTTCCTCTCTTGCCACCCTTTTTTTTCTCTCCTTCGTATTTTCGCGCGTTGTACATCTATACGCTCGGCCTCTTTCAGGTGAACACGTATAAAACAAAACGAGCTTGGAGAGAGGTAAGGGGTTAAACTGGCTCGCATGAAAAGTTACCCCGGAATATGGCTGAAGTCTTTGTTGTAATTTCTTGTCTCTCGCGATGCTGACTCGTTATCCATTTTATATACGATATATATTATATATGTATATATAAATGTATATATATTTTTCAACGAGATCTTCCGAGATATCCGAGATATTAAATATATATATATATATATATATATATATATATATATATATATATGTACGTGTGTATATACATTTATGATTTTGTTCTTCTTAAATGAAAAAAAAAAGGGAAAAAGTAAAGAGAAAAAAATCATATGGTTGATCCGACTCGACAAATTTCTTCGTTTCTCAAATCGAGAAAAACGCATCGACGATTATCATAAAGCCAAGCTTTATATCTCATTAGATCGGCCTTTCCTGTCGCAAATATCAAATTTATACAAGATGTTCTTGCATAGTTTATTTATACCTTGTTTCTTGGCAAGAGAGGCGTGTTTCTTTGACCGAAATCTCGTAGAGCGAGTTAATTCTGCGTCATTTAGTAGAATCGCTTAAACGTGTAGCTACAATTTTACTTTTTTTTCTCTCTCTCTCTCTCTCTTCTTCTTCCTCTCTTCCTCTTCTCTATATAAATATATATATATATATATTTCTCTCTATCTCTATCTCTTTCTCTCTCTCTCTCTCTCTCATGCGAGATAATTTTCTTGTTACGTAATCGATTTCATCGAAACGTTCGCCGAAAGATGTTTATAATGTACGTTAAAATATTTATTTTAACGAAAAATTTCAAACGTCGCGTAAAATCTTAAAGGTTCTTGCTATCGCACGCTCGTTGACCAACCGTTAAGATCTTTTAATCGCTAACCATAAGTCGATCTACTCACGATGATCTAGCGTCACTTCTAAATTCATATTAGTTATCTCCATAGTCATACAAGGTGTGTCGGTGGTTTGCTGCCGATTGAATATAACTTTCTCGGCGTTATTATTATAGATTTTTCAGAAATCGTCGACTAATATCTAATCGACGGTCGTTAAGGTATAAACGATAAGGAATATCGATTTGACGGATGATTTATTGAAGTCACCTTTGGAACTTCTCTATCCTTTATAGACCTATCTAATGCATCGCGAGAGAAAGAGAGAGATAGAGAGAGAACACGTATTACGTTTCCACACTTCGAATAAATTTTAAATTATTCTACTTCTTTTTCTTTTCCTCTTTTTTTCTTTTTACGAAAAATTATTCGACTTTATATAGATAGTAGGTATACGTGTATTATTTTTGATTTTTTCATAAATGGTGATATTTCAGAGACTTTGAAATAAAATACTTTTACTTTTTTTCTTTCAATCTCTGTAATGAAATATATATATATATATATATATATATACACTATTTATACGAATCCCGTTTATTATAAATTTTTCTATTTCTCATACATTTCACCAGAATTATTCAATAATTCTTACATTACCCTCGAACATTTCAATCCGCATAAATATTCTTTCGTTTACATCATCAAAAAAAGAAATATTCTATCGAAACTAAAAGTCCACTAAATAATTTCCTAACAAATCAATTTTTCGCGGAACGCGTAATAATAATGTGGATATTATTAAATAAGATAGGCGCGATTAAATCTGTATGATATGTTTATCGGGTGATAGCAATAAAAATTGCTTTTTTTTTCTTTTTCTCTGATTTCAGACGTACGGGAGCGGTGGTGGTGGGGGTGGAGGTGGCGGCGGTGGCGGAGGTGCGTTCGGTCCATCAGTCGGGGGTCCCGGGGGTGGGCCAGGGGGAGGTGGAGGAGGTGGTGGTGCCGGAGGTGGAGGTGGAGGTGGTGGTGGTGGCGGTGGTGGCAGTGGTGGTGGTGGTGGTGGTGGTGGTGGGGCCGTTGAAGGCGCCACCTATCCCCCAGACTCGCCTTACTTCCCGTTTGGAAGTAGGGGTGTACCTCCCTCGGTCGTCACGCCCACCCCCGCCACTGCAAACCCGGCGGCCCCCACGGGAACGAACGGTGCACGATTACCCAATCCCACGGTTGGTGAGTATCAAATTAACAATGTTTATCATAAAGAAAAAACTTATGAATGATAAACTATGAATTATCAAAGATCGAATGATTTTAAAGATTGAAAAAAGAAAAGAAGAAATCTTTTCTTCTTCAGATTCGCTTAATTATTATTCGTAATAATAATTATCGATAATAATATATGTTAGAAGAAAGTTTTCGTTTATTCAAATATATATTTCTCGTGAATGATTTATTATTTCTTTTTTTCGAATAAAAACGTTTAGAGATTGTAGATATTCTTTATGAGAGAAAAAAGAAAAGAAACATGGCGATATCTTATGATATTACGATAAATGAATAATTTATAACAATGTTCTTATCGTTTAGAATCAATTTCTGTCTTCTTTTTTCTTTCTTTCTTTCTTTCTTTTTCTTTTTTCTCTCTCTTTCTCTTCTTTTTTTTCTCTCTTTCGACACACGATTAGAACAGTTTTTCTATCTTACTCTTATCGCCGAACGAGCTCTGGTTATTTTTCGTGTCATTGATGCGTGATGGCCTAGTTGCGAGGTAGTTACAGCAAGAGATTACTCTATACGAGAATAGAGTGTCTATCATAAGGAAGATATAAATACGGAACTTGTTAAACGTCGAACAAAGAGTCGACGTTTAGAATTAAATCGAAATATTACGAATATATATCGTATATTTACAATATATATATATATATATATATATATATATACATACATATATATATATACATATATATACACACACACAGATCCGTATTATTTAAGAAGTACAATAGGGGCTGATTTAATATTAACATATAAAATAAACAGAAATAACGTCATTTAAATGCGATTCGAGCTGTTTGACTTCGTTTTCAATGTATCTCCTTATCTACGTAGAAGATATTCAAAATGACTCTGTTATTGAATATAAGCCTCGAAACATCGTCTTACCCTTAGAATTTCTTCAAGTACTATACAGATTTTCTAGAAGCCATCGTACAATTCTCTCGCGAGATATTACAACGCTGTCAATAGGGTTTCTCTGCACGATGGATTCTTGAATATGAATCAGAAAATAAGATCTTTACTATCTATCAATTCCTTTCCAGTTCGTTCGTTTCAAAATTGTCTCGAAATTCTGCTTAATACGTTCACGCCGGCGCGTACCACTGGTGGCTCGCGCTCGACTCTCCCATAGGGCGGTGCGTATCAACGATGGCTTGCGCTCGAATCTTATAGAAGCTTAAATTTTCCGTCAATGAGCGTATCATTAAACATTTAGGTCCTTCAGTTACTAAAAGAAAATCGCCATATAATTAGAATTTTTATAATAGAAATTTAACGTGTATTAACGTTACCCGTACAAGCGTTTCGCTATATCGATTCTTACCAAAACCGGTCATTCGATTGTGATACAAATTTAACGTAATAAATGTTTTTTTTTTCGGATGGTATTGTCAATTTATTGTAAAAAGTAATCTTTGCAACGTAACTTTTAAATAATTATAAAATAACCACTGATTTATTTTCGTTTTTATATATATCACACATAACAAATCGGAAGTCATAATCGCAGCGTTTGTTTTACTTGGAAATCAATGATTGGTGGTTTTAATTTATTTAGTGACATTTTTTGCAAATGATAGGATTCTCCTTCATACATTTACAGCAAACATATTTTTTACTACTTATACAAGATTTAGTTATTCTGTTTTCTTTGCACAATCGTATCTGACATGTTCTTCGTGAATGTCGAATGGCCGAATATTGCCTTGGCCAGTTGATATTACTTGTAAGTTTTCTTCTTATTCTTGCAATTCGTGATATTCGACATCTACCTCTTTTGCT
>NC_057694.1:724926-726180 GCF_014466175.1 Vespula pensylvanica
TTTATAAAGAAACGAGTGATAAAATATATCCAGACAATTTCTTATACAAATAGCCAAAGAGATAGCCGAAGAATATCACGAATTTCAAGAAGAAAAAGAAAATTTACAGAAAATATCAAGTGGCCAAGGCAATATTCTGCCATTCGACATTCACGAAGAACATGTCAGATACGATTGTGCAAAGAAAACAAAACAACTAAATCTTGTATAAGTAGTAAAAAATATGTTTGCTGTAAATGTATGAAGGATAATCCTATCATTAGCAAAAAATGTCACTAAATAAATAAAAACAATCATTCATTGATTTCCAAGTAAAACAAACGCTGCCATTATGATTTTCGATTTGTTATGTATGATAAATATATAAAAACGAAAATAAATCAGTTCGTATTTTATAATTATTTAAAAGTTACGTTGTAAAGATTACTTCTTACAATAAATTGACAATACCAGCCATAAAAGAACATTTATTACGTTAAATTTGTACGCCGGTCGAAAGACCGGTTTTGGTAAGAATCGATATAGCGAAACGCTTGTACGGGTAACGTTAATACACGTTAAATTTCTATTATTAAAATTCTAATTATATGGCGATTTTTTTTTAGTTACTGAACGACCTAAATGTTTGATGATACGCCCATTGATAGAAAATTTAAGCTTCTATAAGATTCGTGTGGAAGCCATCGTTTATACGCACCGCCCTATGGGAGAGTCGAGCGCGAGCCACCAGTGGTACGCGCCGACGTGAACGTGTTAGGCAGAATTTTGAAACAATTTTCAAACGAACGAACTGGAAATGAATTGATAGATAGTAAAGATCTTATTTTCTGATTCATATTCAAGAATCCATCGTGCAGAGAAACCCCATTGACATCTCGTTGTAATATCTCGTGAGAGAATCGTATAATGTCTTCTAGAAAATTTGAATAATATCTGAAGATATTCTGAGAGTAAGAAGATGTTTCGAGACTTATGTTCAACAATAAAGTCATTTTGAATGTATTCTGCGAAGATAAGGAGATACATTGAAAACGAAATCAAACAGCTCTAATCGCATTTACAAGACGTTATTTCTCCTTATTTTATATGTTAACATTAAATACACCAAGCTCAATCATTTGACCGATTTACTATTTTATCTTGAATTTTTACACATATGTTACTCTTTCGATCTTCATCAACTAGCTGTAAAGCCTTAGTTTCTCTTGCTAATCAATTTCTCATCTTTGATTTTTTCTTCTTTCGTTTCTTCTG
>NC_057694.1:726280-728713 GCF_014466175.1 Vespula pensylvanica
ACGCGGTGCGTATCAACGATGGCTTCCGCTCGAATCTTATATAAGCTTAAATTTTCTATCAATGATTTTAATAATAGAAATTTAACGTGTATTAACATTATCCGTACAAGTGTTTCGCTATATCGATTCTTACCAAAACCGGTCTTTCGACCGGCGTACAAATTTTACGTAATAAATGTTGTTCTTCGGCTGGTATTGTCAATTTGTTATAAGAAGTAATTATTTTAACGTAACTTTTAAATAATTATAAAGTAAACACTCATTTATTTTCGTTTTTATATATTTATCATACATAACAAATCGAAAATCATAATGGCATCGTTTGTTTTACTTAGAAATCAATGAATGATGGTTTTAATTTATTTAGTGACATTTTTTGCAAATGATAGGATTCTCCTTCATACATTTACAGCAAACATATTTTTTACTAATTATATAAAACTTAGTTGTTTTGTTTTCTTTGCACAATCATTCTGACGTGTTTTTCGTGAATGTTGAATGGCCGAATATTGCCTTGGCCACTTGATATTTCTTGTAAGTTTTCTTCTTCTACTTGAAATTCGTGATATTCTTCGGCTACCTCTTTTGCTATTTGTATAAGAAGTTGTCTGGATATATTTTATCACTCGTTTCTTTATAAAGAATCCATGTATCTAAATATATACCAAGTATATATCAAGCAAATCAAGTATATTGAAAGAAGGTTGTACCAACCATCTATAAGATCTTGATTCGACGCTATACTTTCTTGCCATTTGTTCGGCGACATCGAGGCCCAATATGGTTTTCTTACAATATGCAAGTGTTTCAATTATCCTTATTTGTTTCAATTATCCAATTATCCTTATTGATTTTTATTCTTTTATGCTTTGATCTTAGTATTGTAAATTGTTTGGCTGGTTTGGATTTATAAATTGTTAGATAAAATTATTAGTAGGGAGTAGTTTTTCGTCAACATTCAGATTCATATCGGGCTTGTAACTATTTTGATTATTCGCAATAAATCTGTTCATTTCACGTTAGATTAGAGTAATATCATATTAATATATATGCAACTATCCATAATTGTGATGCTTAAGTCCAAAGATGAGATCCTAAGTAGAAAAATGTAGAAAATTATCAAGAATTTGTAAACCGGTTGAACGATTTGTTTTGATAAGAAACGATGATGACAAACTTTTCTCAGAAGAAACGAAAGAAGAAAAAATCAAAGATGAGAAATTGATTAGCAAGAGAATATAAGGCTTTACAGCTAGTTGATGATGATCGAAAAAGTAACATATGTGTAAAAATTCAAGATAAAATAGTAAATCGGTCGAATGATTGAGCTTGGAGTATTTAATGTTAACATATAAAATAAGGAGAAATAACGTCTTGTAAATGCGATTAGAGCTGTTTGATTTCGTTTTCAATGTATCTCCTTATCTTCGCAGAATACATTCAAAATGACTTTATTGTTGAACATAAGTCTCGAAACATCGTCTTACTCTCAGAATATCTTTCGATACTATTCAAATTTTCTAGAAGACATTATACGATTCTCTCACGAGATATTACAAGGAGATGTCAATGGGGTTTCTCTACACGATGGATTCTTGAATATGAATCAGAAAATAAGATCTTTACTATCTATCTATTCATTTCCAGTTCGTTCGTTTGAAAATTGTTTCAAAATTCTGCCTAACTCGTTCACGTCGGCGCGTACCACTGGTGGCTCGCGCTCGACTCTCCCATAGGGCGGTGCGTATAAACGATGGCTTCCACACGAATCTTATAGAAGCTTAAATTTTCTATCAATGGGCGTATCATCAAACATTTAGGTCGTTCAGTAACTAAAAAAAAATCGCCATATAATTAGAATTTTAATAATAGAAATTTAACGTGTATTAACGTTACCCGTACAAGCGTTTCGCTATATCGATTCTTACCAAAACCGGTCATTCGATTGTGATACAAATTTAACGTAATAAATGTTTTTTTTTCGGCTGGTATTGTCAATTTATTGTAAGAAGTAATCTTTACAATGTAACTTTTAAATAATTATAAAATACGAACTGATATATTTTCGTTTTTATATATTTATCATATATAACAAATCGAAAATTATAATGGCAGCGTTTGTTTTACTTAGAAATCAATGAATGATGGTTTTTATTTATTTAGTGACATTTTTTGCTAATGATAGGATTATCCTTCATACATTTACAGCAAACATATTTTTTACTATTTATACAAGATTTAGTTGTTTTGTTTTCTTTGCACAATCGTATCTGACATGTTCTTCGTGAATGTCGAATGGCAGAATATTGCCTTGGCCACTTGATATTTTCTGTAAATTTTCTTTTTCTTCTTGAAATTCGTGATATTCTTCGGCTACCGCTTTTGCTATTTGTATAAGAAATTGTCTGGATATATTTTATCACTCGTTTCTTT
>NC_057694.1:728813-756060 GCF_014466175.1 Vespula pensylvanica
ATGTAAAGCGATTAGATCTGTTTGATTTCGTTTTCAATGTATCTCCTTATCTTCGCAGAATGTATTCAAAATGACTTTGTTGTTTAATATAAGTCTCGAAACATCTTCTTACTCTCAGAATATCTTCAGATACTATTCAAATTTTCTAGAAGACATTATACGATTCTCTCACGAGATATTACAACGAGATGTCAATGGGGTGTCTCTGCACGATGGATTCTTGAATATGAATCAGAAAATAAGATCTTTACTATCTATCAATTCATTTCCAGTTCGTTCGTTTCAAAATTGTCTTGAGACTTCACTTAACAAATTCACGCCGGCGCGTACCACCGGTTAATCGCGTACGACTCTCCCATAGGGCGGTGCGTATCAAGGATGGCTTGCGCTCGAATATTATAGAAGCTTAAATTTTCCGTCAATGAGCCCAGCACCAAATGTTTAGTTCGTTTAATAACTACAAAAAATTGCTACATAATTAAACCTTCAATAATGGAAATTTAACCTATATTAATCGAAAAAAAGTAGGATGAAGAAAAGCATCATTATGAGCGCCGCCCCATTAACAGAAACGTAAAAACTGCGCCGGCGTGAACGATAGATAGCTAAATATGATAGAGCAACGTTCGAATATAAAACTCGTACGGCGAAAACAAGGTCAAATATTTGACATATGTTTGTACGAACTTTTATTCTTACTTTAATGGACTCAGTGAGTTACTAAGTACCTGTCGTACTTCTTAGATAATAATACACCCTGTGTAAGTACTCTTAATAAATTTTAATGATACATATGATTAATAAGGAAGATCGTTCAATCAATCGAGATCTCTTGCTTGTTTTTCAGGTACTGCTGCCGTAAAGAGAAAGAAGGATGTGAGTATTCTTATTCTTATCCGATTACCGTCGTATTTTTGTCGTACAAAAAAAAAAAAGAAAGAAAAAAAGAGCAGAAAAAAATCAAAAATCAAAATCAAACATTAAAGCATCCCGATGCAAGTGAAATAATTCTCTGATTTCGTTTGGACTTCGTTTCTTTGTGTTCCATCTCGTATTCGACCAATCGGATGTTACTTCGATGAAATGAAATTACAATCTTATCTTTTGTAAATTATTTTTACTTCTTCGCGAACACAGAGGCAAGCTGTGCAAACAAACGTGTTAATCGTGTCGATCGAAAAAAAGAAAAAAGGAAAAAGAAGAAAAAGAAAAAAAGAGAGAAAAAGAAAGAACGAAAAGAAAAAAAAAAAAAGAAAAAAAAAGAAAGAAAGAAAGAAAGAAAGAAAGAAAGAAAAAAGGCAACGACGAAGAGACAAAGTCCAGTTTAAGTTTAAATGTCGTTCGTAAAAGCGACAACGACGATGACCGTTCGCGCAAAGAAGATTAAAGTTTTTTTTTCTTTACTTTCTCAATTTCTCGCAGACTCTCGATGGAGCAGCCGACGGGGAAGTTGTAACGACGCAGCATTGGGTGAGTGATATAAGAAAAAAATTTAACTTGCTCGACGCGCCGCGATCGAGTCGCGCGTTATCTCGTAACGCGCATCGCTTATCAATCAAGCTACTTACTTACTTACTTTAGTACGTTCAGCGTGGTTCGCTTTGCTCTCGCGAGAACGATCGTGAAAGCCGTGCCGCTATTGAATTTAGGTTGTCTCGTAAATCACCACAGCGGCCCTTTTTCTTCTCATTAGGCTCTACTCTTTTCGCTCCGAGAGCAACGAGAAAACGTACATCTTCTCGCACCGATGACGCTCCGATCGTAATCTTTACGACGAGTCGGACTCTCGCCGTAACGATTTAACCGTTCGTCTGGATTACGTCAAGATAAAAAAAAAAAAGAAAAAAAAGAGGAGAGAGAGAGAGAGAGAGAGAGAGAGAGAAGTGAACTTTGACTCCGTTCAAGTTTTCCCATGAACGCTTTCACGACATCTATTTGATTTTCTCTCTCTTTTTTCTATCTTTTTTTTTTCTTCCTTTTTTTTCCTTTTCTCTCTCTCTCTCTCTCTCTCTTTCTCTTTTTTTTTACGTTTTTTCTCCTCGTTACACTACGGAGTTCGTTCTAGGAGTTGCGAGTTTTACCGTACCTTTTTTCTCTACCTCTATTTTTTTTTCTTTTTTTTCTCTCTCGTTCTTTTTTTTTTTTTTTTTTTTTTTTTTTGAATCTCTCGTCCTTTTTTCCCCTCCAGCTATGCTTTCTTTTCTTTGTAGATTTCACTTTGTAAAGTGAAAACGAGTGTTGACTCCCGTAGTGATTGTTTTCGAATTGAATTAAACGACATTTTTCTTTCTCCATCGTTCTTTTTATCGTAACGATCTAAAAGCTTTTCATTTCGTATTCGATAACTCGCTTTATGAAAGACTTCGAGTACGATTTTGATATAGGTTTGCGCGAAACTCGCGATTTATTCTCGAATTTTGTTTAAAATCTACTATGTATGTACGTTTAAAATCGCTTAGCTTTGTCATCCTTCGTTGTCGATCTGTAATCATCGTGATGAAAAACCTGACACCCGTTACTTGAACTCGTGTTGGATTATAGACGAGAGTTTGTAATTTAATGTCTCTATCTAAAGCTTGAACAAGATTCTGTGGAATTAAACGATGCACTCATTGGTTTGTCTCTTGTAACCTTCTAAACAGAATGAAAGAGAGACAGACCGAAATAGGACTGTATGTATGTGTGTGAAAAAGAGAGAGAGAAAGAAAGAGTGGGAGGAATGAGAGAAGAATGTAAAGTGATATTAGAAGATATAGAAAGTATTTATCATAAAAAAAAAAACTTTTATAAATATTAAAAGAATTAAATATATATTTCTTCGGCATTCGTCCTTACGAATTTTATTCGATATTAAACGCAAAAAAAAAAGATTCGGAATGTTTTAGAAGAATTATAGATAATGCGTTCGATTTTTTTGTTTCTTGTTTTTTCTTTTTTCTTTTTTTTTTTTTTTTTTTTTAGATTCAACACGTATTACCTGTATCATCTTTTAAACAATATATCGTCGAGTCGCAATTATTCATTCTTGTTTTCGAATTTTGGGAAACGAATTGACTTAAGACGAATATAATTTATATCTATTATATGATCTGATGATCCTGATTAATCTACTGTAAATGAAATTTATTCTATCGCATTGTTGAAAATCATCGGAGAGAATTAATTCGGGATCAAAAAATTGTTTACTTTATCATTAATGAAAAATAATTGTCTGATCAATAGTATGTCGTAATTAAATAGTTCGATAAGGCGATCAAGAATGAAGAAATACGATAAGATTAATCATCTAGCGATTTTTCGTTTACACCTTTCGACTATGTATGACGTAAGAAGGTCGATGATTTCACTTTACATTATCCTTCGTTAGAAATTAATCGTATTTCGTCGAAGATTCTTCTTTATCTATCGTCGAAACGATATGTGATCGATGTATAAGTTTTCGAACTTTATCGCGACCGCGATTTTCCTTATTTACGATAAGAGAAAGCTCTTTGACGTGATTGGGAAGAAAAATTTGACATCAGCTGTTTTCTTGGCTTTTCTTTTCTTTTCTTTTTTTTTTTTTCGTCTTAACGATAAACGTTAGAATTTTTCTACTTTCGCATTGGAACGAGCTTTTTCCATTTCTTCTGTTTCTTCTTTCCTTTTTCTTTTTTTTTTTTTGTTCTTTTCGACGCAAGGCGTCTAAAAAAGCGATCGATTTATTTATCGGAATCTCGTCGGTTGGTTTGTCTGCCGATAAGCTCCGAACGGCAAAACTGTAAGATAAGAAAATACAAGCAAACCGGTCAGAGAAGTATATAAGAGGAAGATAAATAGAAAAGTAAAAGTTCACGACGAAATATCTCGTTTATAATGATGGTGTATTTCTTGGTATAGAGCTGACGAAGCTCGCGGTGTATGTTACGGTGAATACGTATCTACATTTCGTGGTGAATATTGCGTACTGGACGATCGTTACCGGTACTCTTGTGAGCTCGTTCCCTTCTCTACTGGCACGTTCCATGGAATTTACGACGTCGACACCAAAGACATTCTCGAACGTCGCTTGATCGCCGTTAAAACGCGTCGCTCCTCGTTGCGTCGGACGATAGAAAATAATTTCGGGGTGACGTCGCGAACGAATAACGATAAATAACAAGGTCCGTGCGGAACATCGTCATGCTCGAGCAAATTCACGAGTATTCCATACTGAACATCTTTTTATCTATCTCTCTCTCTCTCTCTCTCTCTTTTTCTCTATCTATCTTTATCTATCTATCTCTCACTCTCCTCTTCTCGTACGTTCCATACATACGAGACCATAATAATAATTTATTCAACTACCAGAACTACGTGATTACATTTCTATTAGGAATATGGCCATGCGAATGTCGTCTGGGGTGTCGTAAACGCCTCACCCAACCCCCTGAAAATCCTATGGGAGTTTCACTTACCGTTAGCCATCGTATGCGAATGGGAATTGGGGGAAGGTCGAACGTGAATGAGTTTTTCTTTCGATATTACTTTTCTCAATCTTCGATCTTCCGAACGATGTTTTTCTGATTATTTTTTATTCCATTTCCCTTTTCTCTTTTTCCTTTTTTTCTCTCTCTCTCTCTCTCTCTCTCTTTTTGTTGAGTAAAAAAACAAATTCTGCAACTCTTAATTCGGTTTAAAAACAAATATTTTTCTCGTTACACCCCAATACCCCAAAACATTTAGCAAAGAATATTAATGATTCCTTCGTGCATAGACATGAGATGTTTACGCGGATCTAGGTATAGGTATAGATATAGGAATAGTATACCGTACGCGGATCAAATTTGAGATGGTTCACTTAATTCCGTTGGGAAATTGATTGCTTTGTTATTTTTGAGGGGGTAGGAAGTGAGATGGATGGGGGTAATAGCGGGTGTTGCGTTATTGTTTCCGTTCTAACAATTTATGCATAGGCATGCGTCGTATTCAAATCAAGTATTAACACAATCGTTCTAAAATAAACAAGTTTGATAGACAAGGGAGGGGAATAACGAGCAAGCAGAAAGTAACTTTACAAAAATTTCGATCTATGATACGTCCGTTAATAAAATATTTTCTTCGTTTCTCGAAGAATTATATTTACAAATATTAATCGCTTAATATTACTTATCTGTGAGTATATATTTATCCCACTTGTTTCTCCACGTTCAAGAAAAAGAACAAGATAGTCCTTACGTTATCACGTTTTCTTAAGAATTTAGGCGAGTGAATCTAGAACTCGTGTATTTGCGTATAGTAGATATAAACTCACATTTGTATATGTATAGATACGTATAAAACGTATACAAATACATACATATATGCATACATACATACATACATACGTACGTATAATACGTATACAAATCCATACATACATATACACGTATACAGGAGGGTCATGGTTATCGGTAGACCATATGGTGTCGCGTGCTGCGGTTGGCAGACCATGCGAGCGAACACCAGCCGCCACTGGCAGCGGGTTGCTTCTCTCTTCCTCGACGCCTTTCGATGCCTTTCGACTTTGAGAAACGAAAGAAGCACGGAAGGAACGAGGGAAGTAGATGGTGGTCGGTGGCAGGAACCAAAGGAGAGAAGAAGGGAAGAGAGAACAACAAAGCCTATCGTCGTTCCTTCGATGGCTGCTAATTCGTGATCTCGAGGAATGCAATCTCCTCGTGAAATTCGAGTATATACAACGCCGAATATACAACGCAGAAAACTTAGTTGGCCGTAACTGGCACGACGAGTTTACAGACTCCAAAGAGGGTGGTGGCGCGTGTGCCCTAAAGGGGGTTGTAGGAGGTGATGGGATGGGATATCGAGTAGGGAGACCAGCTTTCAATCCTTCGATCTTCCAAATGTGCTCTGCTTTTTTTCTCTCTCCTTTTTTTTTCTCTTTCTTTTCTTCTCTTTTCTTTCCTTTTCTTCTCTTTACTTTTTTTTTTTTTTTATCTTCCTCCCTCTTCTTTTTCATTCACATTTAACAAGATCGTACGATGCACAATTCTCGCGTGCCGTCTGGCACTTCTTGTAATCCTAGGATTTTAACGATTCCACGGTTCATTGCTTCTCATCAAATTTAACTAGGGTTTACCTTGTAATGAAGATCTCTTTAACGTTATTTATCCTTCCTTTCTTTTTTTTTTCTTTTTTTTGTTTGTTTTGTTTTGTTTTTTTTTTTTATATTCATCAACCTTGAAAGATCAACGAGCTCTTCGTGAGCGGTTTCCGTTAAACGATACAAACGGTTTTTATTTTTCTTTCTTTCTTTTTATTTTTTCATTCTATCCTCCCCTTTTTTCTTTCCTTCGAAAGAATGCGGATATCTTTTTCCTTTTCTTCTTTTTTTCTACTTCTTCTTTTTTTCTTTTTTTTTTTTTTTTTTTTGTAGTATCTCAACGTAAAGTAGCTCGGATTAGAAAATTAATCGCCGCGTTGCGGCGCTTACTTACCACGGAATGAGATTCAAAGGTGGTTAACGCGGTGGCCCAAGGCGAGGCCGATAAATTTTATCCCACGCACGTGTGTCCCACGCCTGTTTACATGCCTTTTAATGTACGATAGATTGTCTTACCTGCTATTTTCGTTCCCGCCTTTCTCCATTGATTTATAACATGCTCTGTTCCCAAAGACATTTTTGTCCCTTCGCTACTTGTTGCACTTTTGTCATAAGTATTATTTGTTCACATTTATACGATATCGAAAGGATCGATCTTCATTAAGTAATATTTAAAGATCAATCGTTGAGTCAATGACCCATCATGTCGATTCTTAATAACATGTGCCAATTTTATGTCGCAGGTGTTTGAGAAACTATAACCAATGGCTTAATCAATATTCTACCTTTAATTGCTTTGAAAAATATTTTTGTTTCGAGCTAGCTTTGATTAACCAATCGGGATACTCAAAATTCAATGGTACGAGATCGTTTTCTTTCTTTCTTTCTTTCTTTCTTTTTTTTTCTCTCTTTCATATATCTTCGTAATATTTTATACAAATTTATGATAACAATTAACGTTTTATCGTATTGATCTTTCGAGTGAATTTATCAGGAACGTAATTACGATCACGATGTACTCAATACAGGAAGTTAGTATGTCGAAATTGAATATTCATCTTCTTCTTCTTCTTTTTTTTTTTTTTTTCGTTTTTCTTTCTTTTCACAGAAATACGTAACGAACACATTTTATCATCACGAGTCGATCGTATTTCCAATTGATTTTTTGTACGATTATTTGCGAACATTACGATTCAGAGATAAGAATTTAAGAAATCCTTTTCTTCGATCGTTTTTTCAAATTGTTATTTACGAGCATTATACCTAACGTGAATTAATAATTTTCGTTTCGTTCGAACGTAATGGATTCGACTTAATTTGCAAACGAACTTGTAAAAAGAAAAGTATTCGATGGTTCGGAATTCCAAAAGGAAAAAAAAAAGAAAAATATATTTTTCTTTCCGCAAATATACAGGTAATAACACAGTTTCAGCAAACGTTGGTAACAAAACGTTGGTAAAAAAAACTAAAGACCATAACATTTTCGTCGTTATTATTAATAAGTGAATCTTAAGATTTTTAATCGCCCTTTGATACTGAATTACGAATTCCAAGCGTTTAATTGCCGCAATAAAGTTCTCGTATCCCCTTGAATGCTTATTACGGAAATCCATTCGTTTATGGAACGCGACCGAAACTTTACTCAAGGCAGTTTTATGCCGTTCCTTTATTTCTCTTTCGACTCGATTACAGCCTATCTACTTCTTCTCAGTTTACCCTTATTTTTCTTTTATGAGATCGCCTTCGAGATACGCGTTCGATCGAATTACGGTACTCTGTTCTTTTCGAATATCAGTGCCCACTTGATTTCCACTAACTTTCCTAATAATTTCTCGTATATCTTGAAATCTTTTTTCTTTCATCCTCTCTTTACTTTTCTTTCCCTTCCTTCCCTATTCTTTTCCTAATCATTGAACTAACGAAAAATATTTAACAACAGGAAAATACCATACTATAACCATCCTAAATATAATTCGCAAATGTCGCAGTTACATTTTACGGGATTATAACGTATAGATATTCTAGATTATAACAAAAATTCAATTCTCTCGGACGTAATTAACTAACTTCTTTTACCACAACATTCTATCGTGCGGAACAAAAAAAAAAGAAAATATCAAAAGTTACGTTAAAAGGGTATAATTATTTACGGGTACGCGGTTAAAGCTTTGTCATTTCTTACGAATCATTCTTTCTCTCTTTCTCTCTCTATCTTTCTCTTTCTCTCTCTCGCTCTCTGTCTGTCTGTCTGTGTATCCGTCGACTAGGCGGAGGAACGAAGTTACCAACAAGAAATTCGTCTGATTACGAAAATGCTCGTAAACGACGAGGAATAGGAAAGCCGTTCGTAAGTAAAGGGAATCTCGATCTCGATGTGGTAACACGATTTAGTCAGCTTCGAGATGGCAACGTCTCGTCGACGAATCAATTATGAGAATCGCGTGCGAGTTCCTTGCGAGTGGATAGAAAGAGAAGGATAGGAGAGGTGAAGGAAGGAGAACGGTACAAGAAAGAAAGAGAAAGAAGAGAGAAAAAGAGAGAGAGAGAGAGAGAGGCTGCTAGAGACGTTGAGCGGTGTTTGACGGGCACCTGTTGCTGTTAGCACACAAGCGAATGCCCCTTTAACGTGTACACACTGTCTCTATCTCTTTCCCTCTCTCTCTCTCTCTCTCTCTTATTTTCTCTTTGCGCTACTTTATTTTCACTTTCCGGAACCAATACCTACCACCCACTCTCCTTCCTGTCCACTTTACTTCGATTCTCGTCGATCTAATCTCGACTTAAGTGTTCACTTTATAAAGTAGCATTAACTCGTACCTCTTGAAAAATATATGGATACTCGTAAATTCTGATTTTTCACGAATGCAGGCAGTGCTTTTTAACGGAGTCTTAGGATTTAACCCTTTGTTTCCTTTGTTACGAGAGTTCGTTACTACCTCCTTTGGTCAAACGCGAGAAAACAATGCCGTTAAGCGAACACTCGTGATTTTATCGAGGTCCATGGGGAGGAGGAAGGAGGGACGGGATTGGACACACGTGAACGCGGTAAATCGTTCGAATTTCTCTTGCTACTTACTCAGTAAGCGTACGTACACTTTCACTGAAACATTTGTCAGCGCTAGTTGTTCTATTTTTTTATTTGTTCGTTTCTTCCTTTGGTTTTGTTCTTTCTTTTAGTAAAACGTTTTACTTCCTTTCCTTCTTCTTTTATCTTTCTTTCTTGTTATCTTTGTCAGTCAGAGCAAGAGAAGATTTCGAGTTCAATGAGAAGAAAGAATGAGGAGAAGCTACGATGACGAGTCGAGAAATAGTTAAACGATCGATTTATTGATGGCAAGAGTCAACGACGGCCAGTTAGAGAAGATATATTTATGAGATGGCTTTTGAATCTTTGTCGGAGATTAATTTGCTATTGTTTGGCATGAATGATGGCGGTAGCAACGACGATGAAAAAAAAAGTTAGATAGAGAGAACGTGAGAGAGATAGAGATAGAGAGAAAGAGAGGGAAAGAATCATATTGACACGTGTAAGTATACCATTTCTTATCACTTCACCAAGGAGGTCGATGTCGACGAAGCGAATCATATTTATCCATCCCTCTTCTCCCTTATCCTTTACTCTTCCTCTTTCACTTTTCTTCGTCGATTCTTCCAGTGACGCAACCACCCACCACCTCTCTCCTCACCTTGTGTAAACTTAGTACAGTGTACAGAGTACACAGTGAGCCCACGGCTTTATAGAGTGAGTCCTCGACTTGCAGCAGCTAAACCACGTTCTAGTACTTACTCGTTACAACGAGATTGCTATATTAACGTTGACATAGAAAAGGAAGGAGGGAAAAAGTAAAAAAGAAAAATAGAAAGAAAAATGCCAGTAATAAACGCGAGTCTGCTTTCTAATTTTCGATCGGTTTCGATCAAGTTTAAAAATTAATCCGTCGTGTAATTAAATCGAAAGTGATTAATTCGTCGTGTCCATATTTAATAATCGTTTCATTAAGATCATCGCTTGGAAGAATTCACTACGATTCGATACCCTCGCATTGCGAATACAGATTGTGTGTACAAAATAGATGGAGAATTTCGAGGCGCGAAGCCATTCTAATAGAAAGACTGTTTATTGCATCGTTAGAGATTACAACGGTATTCATTGAACCATCGTTGGTTCGAGAATACAGGAAATACCGTGCGCCCGGCCAAAATGCACGCGTGAGCGATAGTTTACGGGCATTGTGGGATTATCGCGATAAATTATGGCGTGTAACGCAACTGCGCCTATCGATATGTCGATAGTATTAATTGGGTCGTCGAGATTATTACCGGAAATGTATTATATCAATAATAATTACCGACCGATTCGCTTGGAAAATGAGCATCGAATGCCTGCAATTCTGTTTTTTGATAAACACAACATTTAACTCGCAATTGTCTCTCTGATGTTTATCATCTGAAAAAAAAAAAGAAAGAAAGAAAAAAAAAAGAAAAAGAAAAGAAAAAAGATAAAAAAGAACAAATAAAACCAACCAAAATCAAAACGAAACAAAAAGAACAAACACGTAAAAAAAAAACAAAAAACACACACACACACACGAGATAACAAAATATCCAATAGGATGTCCATCCAAAATGCATAAGAACGACAACCACTTGTTTTTACGTATCTCGTTCAGCGTCGATTTTTCGATATGGTGGCGCGGAGCAAAGTGGTGCTTGTGAAGAAACAAGGAGGGTGGGGGAGGGTACTGTGGGATGAGAGTAAGGGAGAAGGAATCAAGAAAAAAATATAGATCACATTTAACATCGTCGTCCGTTTGTGCGCTTATCATTATTACAAGACATACGGGAGATTAAATTTATTATCGTTTGGAAAGATCGAAAAAAGGGGTGGTAGAGGGAACAGAAGGAAGGGGAATCGAGTCGTATCATTCCATATGCCCTGTCCCATGCTTCACTGATTCCTTCATGGTGCGTATAAGACGTCCAACGAACCATCCACTTTTCTCTCTTTGCCCTTTCATCGAGAAACGAGGAGGTTACGCGATTAATCTATCAGTTTGGACTAGCGCGAAATTTCGAGTGGCCACTATTCGTATGCGCCCCTTTAGCGTGCCGCATACGATCGTAGACCGTACAAACAGAGAGAAAGAGAGAGAGAGAGAGAGAGAGACATGGTGTTGTATGCGTTCACGTGCCGATCGTTCGTCGGCCTTTTCTATTCAAGTAGGTACTCGTACGCCTACCCTATGATCGTTTTCACGGGGGATTAACGAGCGCTACGGTGAGAACTCTCCACCAATTAACATATCAATGATCGATAAATCGTTGCTTCTTTCTCTATTCTGTTCTCGATACTAAATCGTTGATATGTATCTACAAGTTTGGTTTACAATTATTTAGTAACACGTCAGCACGCATATACGTAATTTTTATATATAAATGGGATGTCTCAATTTAAAGTTTACCATGTAATTATTTTCTATAAATAAATAATAGATATTCTCGGAAAGATGTTTAACATGAAATATTCTCTTTCGAAATGGGGTGAGTAAGCGCAGGGAGATGTCTTGTGGTAGTAACAAATCTTCTCTAAGTGGACGTGCTTTCGAAATTTCAAGGTTACCTTGACCTCGAATTATCTTCAAAGACCAAAGTGTTATGGTCAATGAATTCGTCTTGGAACGGGCTACTATGGGCTATAGTTACGCTAAACAAAAGTATAGGGTTCTGTATAATAAGAGGAAGAAAAAAAGAGAGAAGGTCATCTTGGAATTTAGAAAGCGCGTCCACCTACAGAAAATTTTTCTGCAACGTCAGATGTTCTCACAATACCATCCCCCACGAATGGTGTAACTTTTATTTGAAATATTTTTCGAAACTAGCCGATATAATTTGAGAAATAATTGCGTGGGAAACTTCATTCAAAATGTATATATATATATATATATATATATATATATATACATATTATATTTTTTGTTTAATTTCGTTTAACATCGTCCCATTGTTATCAAACTACAAAAACGAAATCATGATTTTCTGTCATCGACATAGAAGATAGTATTTAAGAGATCCATCATTGAGATGAAATCTTTCTCAACAATAGATACGTTCGATTACGTAAGGATATATTTCGTGGCTCGTATTTACCCTGACAAGAAATTTCGAAAAGAATCATGAAAAGAGGAGGGTGGCTTCGCGTGCAGTAACACGTGAAATGTTCTATTTTCTCTCTCTTTCTCTCTGTCTCCCATTCAGTACCTATCTCTTTCGTACGAAGCTTTTCTCTTTCTCTCTTGTTCCCTCCAAACTCGTGTTTGTTCTACATGCGTGGCATTGTTTGCTCGGCGCGCAAAGCACAGCCGAGGGTGCGGGATGATACGAGCCAAATCGAGCACCACCGAAGTGTGCATCATTTGTGGCGTAGCGGTCTGTGAAATTCAAAATAACCATCTCTCTCTCTCTCTCTCTCTGTCTCTGTCTCTGTCTATCTGTCTATCTGTCTATCTGTCTGTTTATCTGTCTTTGTCTCTTTTTCTTTTTCTTTTATAAAGCTATATCCTCGAGACCAACTATCCTGTCATCCCTTACATTTCTATAACCACTCCTTTATGAAACTAGTCTGTCATCGCAATCTTTAACAATTATATATTTTTATTTTTTCTCTTTTTCTTTTTTTTTCATTCATTCTCTCTCTCTCTCTCTCTCTCTCTCTTTCTCTCTCTCTCTCTCTCTCTCTCTCTCTCTCTCTCTCTCTTATCTCGATAAAGACTGAAATTTCGTCAAAATCCAGGCATTAATCTTTCATTCCACACGACTTCGAGTAAGATTTACTCTTACGAAACCCGGTACGTTTAGATACCGTACTCCGTGTACAATCTGAAATTAAAAATAAAAACCGAAACGTCTTGCTCGGATTGCTTTGCTGTTCGTTTCAGTGATTAACAATGACCGAGAATAAATTCTTGATAATTTGCGTTCTAGTTGGCGATTATCAAACATTCAGGGCGGATTAATACACCTGTGGCATGATTTTTTCAAACGGTCAATATTCTGAATATCGAACATTTGCTGATTTATACGAAGACTCAAATAGATGTCTGATAGTCGAGTTTGAGGTCATAAATGGACCACGATGAAGCTTCTTAAGAATGGATAGGGATGGTAAAACGAGAAAGGTAAAGAAGGGTAGACAGAAAGAGAGAGAGAGAGAGAGAGAGAGAGAGAGAGAGAAGAGAGAAGAGAAAGAGAGAGCTACGATCGTGTGTGCAAACGGTCCCCAAAGCAAACAATCCATACATCCGTGCTGAGCTTAGATCATCTGTCTCAACGTGTACTTACCAGAGAGATGCTACGCCGTTTAAATCGTGACGGGATTTTCTCATTTGTACAATGTATTAAGAATTTAATGTTCCTTTATTACATGGTATATCCCTATTTTCAACAAATCCCCAAAACGAAATATCTTTGTTTAATCGAAGTTAATCATTCGTTCGTTCGTTCCTGATGTCGCTCATTTTTATTACGTTCTTATCGTCATAAAGATAATAATATTCCTATATACTATATCTTTTTATAATCGACAAAACCTCTTCATTAATTTATCTATCTATATATCTATATAGATATATATAAAATGGTTAATACCTAGAAATATTTGTCATCGTTCATTTATCTATATATAATAGTTAATAGCTAGAAATATTTTTTAATTAACGAACGTGTTTGTATGTGAAGGGTTAACGAGACTTGAAAAACTTTCAGAGAATGCTTTGAAAATCATTTTACAAATCTCTCTCTCTCTCTCTCTCTCTCTCCCTCTCTCTCTATTTCGTTTATGTGCACGACGACAAGCTGCCTAATTAACCGCCTCGAATTCCGAGCGAAGACCGTGATCCATTTTTTGTTCTCATCCCTTCGTGTCGTCGACCCGCCCCGAGTTCTCTCTCTCTCTCTCTCTCTCTCTCTCTCTCTCTTTCTCTCTTGGAAAAGCATCGACGAAAACGTCCATGGGATAGATATATAGGAGGAATGATTAGAATTTTATTATCGCGAAGAGGAAGAAGAAAGGAGGGAAGGGCACTTCGAAAGGCGGCATATGGCGCGATTCCTGCAGCTCCTCCGGCTTTTGAAGTTTCGGGGATGAAAGAGGCCGACGTCGTTCTTGAGTTTACTTGACTCTCCTCGTCCCTCAACTCGTCTCTCTTTCTCTCTCGACCCTCACCAAGATTCTCTGCTACTACTACGAGAATTCGAGTCCCTATCTCTCTTTCTCTCTTTCTCTTTCTCTTCTCGTTTCTCCACTCATTCCTCCATCCACGATTTCTCTCTTCCTCGTTCACGAACGAGCAACAAACCCCCGTTCCGTCCTTCAAAGTGCTTTCGACTTGTCTTTCGAACTCTGGAGACGACTACCGCGCTACGGAAGACGTTGGGCAAATATCCGTGAAAAGACATCGATGGCTGCCACCAAGAGCTGAGGTAGTTCCGATAATTGACTAAGAAAATTTCCTTAAATCGGCCTACCGATTTTCAAACAGTATTAAGTGAAAAGAATTATTTACATCCGATTTATATAATTATATATCGTTGTCAACGTTTTAATAATTCACTAATTTATTCTCTCAGTATCGAATTTAACTTGATATTATCATTCGAAGCTTGTTGAATATCTTATCGTTTGAAGATTCTTAATTCGTTAAAGTTATATGTTCAAAGGAAATTACATATAACGTTAAAGATAATATCAAAGTTCAACAAATATCTGTACCGTTTATTTTGAAAAGTTGCCTTCACTGCATTTCTTTTTTTCTTGTTACTCTTGAATCTTTTAAAAGTAAAACTGTAGCCATTATAAACCCTAACTTCATTCTTCTTTTTTTTTTTTTTTATTGAAAATAAATAGGCTGTTATTTCGAAATAAAAGGCTCGTGTATTTTTATACATTTTCATAAAATTCGTTCGTCGCTCGTCTTCGACTTTTTCGAATTTCCAAATAACCAACTATCGATCTTTGAATATCGAAAGAAGATAAAAAGAATGAAAAGGAAAGATAAAAAAAGAACAAAAAAAAAAAAGATCGGAGATCGAACGACTGTTATATAGTATTTCGTGGTTTTCTACCTGCTTCTCACAGTCACGGTAGTGAAGGAAGTTACGATAGTGAATTCTTTTGAGGTTCTCCCCTACGAAGTTAAAGACATCATTTCGTGAAGTGCTTTCCTCCTATCGTACTAATAGAAATTTCGGTGCCAGGGTACCTTCGTATTCGAGTAATGTATCCTAACTACGAGAGCCATACGAGATAATAGCGAGTGGGGTTGAAGCGAGTATAGATTAACGATATAATCAGAACTCTATGGTCTACGTGAACTTTCTTTTCTCACGATGAGTTCGTTATAACCAAGAAACCTTTTTTCCTTTCTTAATTTTACTCTAACACGGTATCTTTTCATCGGATAATGAAATAATTTATTTCTTATCTATACGTTACCTTACCTTACTTAGAGTATAAAAATTAAATGGTATCAAATTTGTCAGCTCAATTTGAAAAATCAGCATCGTATATACGTTTACGTATTTAAGCATGCTTACTTCTACTTTTTCTTTCTTTTTTTTCTTTCTTTCTTTCCTTCCTTCCTTTTTTTTTTTTATATTTCCCATAAAAAAGAATACTTCTATTAAATATCGAAATTATTTAATCAAGGCAGGATGAATAACTCGTAAGAATAATTTTAACAAATTGATCGACGATTAAAATTATGTTCTAAGTGGTACGATCGATGTTGTTCATGTCGACCTTGACGAATATGCTATCGAAAGTTTATGATATAAAGGATGACAAGAGAGAGAGAGAGAGAGAGAGAGAGAGAGAGAGAGAGAGAGAGAGAGAGAGAGAGAGAGAGAGAGAGAGAGAGAGAGAAAGAGATAGTGTACATCGACGAGTGGCAGGACTTTGACATAACATTTTATAGCGATATCCTCTCGTGAGTATCGACTACAGTTCGGCTTTCGGGACATACACTAGGCACACTATACATGGTATGGGTAGACTAAGCGGCGGAGGTTGGTACTAAATCTCACCCTAAAGCATCCCTACCGAACCAGCCCTAACTATGCTACTAGCACTCCTATCACCCCACGCTATGACCTGACCCATTGGCGTCGATATCGACGGATCCTTTAACACAACGAATTTCTCGCTAACGCATATGTTTTATATTCCCTATCCCTATCGTTTCTTTGTGATCCTTCGTTTATTTTCTTTCGTCATTAAAAAGATAGTGAGAGAGAAAGGAAGAAAAAATATGAGCAAAGCAAAGTATTTTGTTAAGACGCGTTTGATAAAGATAACAAAGGGTTTTCGAGATGAACTCGAGATTAATTAAAATCGAGCCGGGTAAATCATTCATATTTATTTATTACCCTGTAATTTCTTTTTCTCTCTTCTTTTCTTTCCTTTATTTATTTATTTATTTATTTTTTTCTGTTCTTTTTCTTTTTTCTTTTTTTCTTTTTTTTTTTTTTTATTCTTTACGAAATACATCGGATTACTAAACTCGATCGTTCTTCGACGACGTATTACAAGCGTTTTCATTTCTTTTTTCCTTTTTCCTTTTTCTTCTTCCTTTTTCATCCCGATTGGAATTGACACGAAAAAAGAAGGAAGGAGAAATTTAAGATTTCTAAGAAAATTTGCCTTACCTCGACTGAAGTATCTAAGCGAGAGCTAAAAACGAACTCTCGACTAAAGATTCTTGACCTCCTAGAACGAGGGCGAATTGTGCTTTCGCGAAAGTTCATTTTCCGAATTTCTTTTTTTTTCCCTCTCTCTCTCTCTCTCTCTCTCTCTCTCTCTCTCTCTCTCTCTCTCTCTCTCTCTCTCTCTCTCTCTCTCTCTCTCTTTCGAGAGACAGAGACAGAGAGAAAAGTTAGTCCTAGAACGGTCGTACAATAGTGGTGAAGTAGATCGATAGAAAAGCAAGAGAGAAGAAATTTTTCCTTCGTGAAAATCGTCGTACGTCGAGCAGAACGATCGATAAGACTCGATACTTTCGACAGGAATGGGATACGGTAGGAAGAAGAAAAAAAGATCGATCCGAACAAACGAGATTGTCTCTTTTCCTCTCTTTTTCTCTTTTTCTGTCTTTCTTTTTCTTGGTCATTCGTATATGGCACTCGCCTTTCGTCTCCTTTTTAGGACACTCGCCTCATAGGCACACATACGTGAACTCAGCTTTCGCATTCCCTCTTTGTTATATTCGCCAACGTAGGGAGGATCACTTCGTGAAGAAAAAGAAAAGAAAAAAGTTGTGTTGTTATATACATACATACATACATACATACATACACACATATGTATATGTATATATATATACATACATATACACAAACTTATATATAATATACATATAAATAAATGGATGAATAAATAGATAGATAGATGGATAGATATACGAATGTATATTTATATATATGTACGTATGTATGTACACATGTATATATATATATATAGATAGATAAATAGATAGATAGATGAGTATACGTATATATGTATATGTAAAATTACATATACGTATATATATATATATATATATATATATATATATATATATAGGAGATCATTTCTCAAGAGATCGAGATTCGTTAGGCCGATCTATATTTGGATGAATCGATCGAAGGAGGAAATACACCGCTACAGTAGCCTCGATTAAGGCTAATCAGGATTAATATCGGTGCTTTTACGACGACGACGACGACAACAACGACGACGAACTCTTACGATCGAACTCTCCCTTCCTCCCTGCCACCCCGATTTCCTCCTTTTTCATCTTCATATCTTCGTTTCTTTCTATCTCGAACAAATTAAAAGGAATTCATTAGAAAGGATATCGTATGTATTTAACTATGAACACTCATCGATAGAGGATCCATGTGTTGTGATTTATTCGATCAGACTACCGATTCGATCTTCGTTTTATTTATCGAAGTTTTTAATCTGTGTCGTACCGTTATGACCTACATATATACATACATATATACATACATACATACATATGTATATATATATATATATATTCTTTCTTTCATTTATTACTTTCTTTTTTGTCATTGTTTATTCAAGATAAGATTGATTAATTAATATTACTGTTATTAGTCAAAAAAGTAAAAAAAATCTGATATCTCCAAAATTTTAATATACTGCGTCGATTCATTAATATTACTATGATTAATCGAGAAATGAAAGAACCTTATATCCTCAGACAATTTTTCCTTTCAAACAACGTAACGCAACGCGACGCGACCTAACGCAACCCAACTGAATCCAACGTAACGCAACATAACATAACATAACATAACATAACATAACATAACATAACGCAACGATTTCGATTTCATTTATCCGTTGCGTTCGTTAATCTTCAGAGGAAGTACTCGAGACGCTTGCTCCTACGTAGGGCACAAGGTGATACTTAAGTACGCATCCACAGGAAAGAGTAGATTAAGCCGTTTCCATTGGTCGCTCTCGAGCAATTCCGTTTTCCATTCGGCTTACTTACGCCAGTGGAGTGGCCCCTAGTAGTAGTCCACCCCTATATACCCCGTCACCCTGCAGTTAATGTGTTCCAGGGGTGGAACCCTGCCCCCGCTACCAATTTCAGCTTCTTCTTTATCCTCCCCCTCTAAAACCCACCAAACTTGGGATCTCGAGTTCACCTCAACGAGAATATCTCTCCCTTCTCTATCACATACACACTTATACACGATGAGAATTAGAGAGAGAAGGAAATAGAGATAAAGATAGAGGAGAGTATAAAGAGAAAGAAAGAGAGAGAATATCTGTGTAGTGCGCGCGCATATACCTATATTTTGGCTCTGTTACGCACTTTTACTACCCCTTTCGTAGCCCCTCTTTCTCTCATTTGGCTCGTGTGCGAGATCTCTCTTTGTTTTAGAAATTAGAACCGGATTATCGAATCCTCTGTTCATTCGAGTTACCACCAGTGATATCTTTGAATACTGTATGTAGGAATGGACCCTCAAATTGTGACTTTGTCCTACCTTCTCGAGGGGATGATCGAATCGATTTACTCGTATTTCTCTGTTCCCCTTCTCTCTCTCTCTCTCTCTCTCTCTTTCTTTCTTTCTCTCTTTCTCTCTTATACCATTTGCGTAATAATTCCATGGTTATTTTCTTATCACCGAACGAGTAATTCATATTAATCGTATAGTTTGCTTCGAGCCTCCCAGCTGGGAGACAGTTGCTGGTAATGGCACGAGACACGCAGCGCTTCGTTTTTGTTCTATCTTCGAGAAGACTCGAGACGAGAAGGGCCCAGCCTACCAACAACCCACGATCTTATTATTTTTCTTCCTTTTTTTTTTTTTTTTGTCAAATTTCTTCTTCTTTTTTTGTCATTTTTTTGGTTTTATTCGAACGAGGGTTATACGACTACAACGACAACGACAACGACGACGACGGCGACGGCGATGGCAAAGAAGAAGAAGAAAAAAAGAAGAAGAAGAAGAAGAAGAAGGGTCGTCCGGGTCGACGACTCTTCACCTTTTCTTTCCACTCTCTGACCGTTCCTACTTGAGTCTTCTTCTTCTTCTCCTTCTTCTCCTTCTCCTTCTTCTTCTTCTTTTTCTTCTTCTTCTATTTCTCTTTCTCTTCTTCCTTGTACTCCTTCATAAACTCGGACGTCTTTACACGAACGGACAAGGTGTAGAAAGAGCATGGTCGATCGCGTGGAGGAGTCACGGTTTACACAGTTGGCTCGACGAGGTTACCTAATTATTTGTTGCACGTCCAATGATGAAACGTCTTCGAGTAACGTTACGTCGGCTCTCTTCTTCTTGTTCTTCTTCTTCTTCTTCTTGTTCTTCTTATTCTTATTCTTATTCTTATTCTTATTCTTCTTTCGCTCTCCTCTCTTCTCCCTCTCATACTTTTGTCCCACCTTTCCTTTCAAAGAGCGTAGCGAGCGCAAAACGAGAGAAGTCTTTGCGATGCGCCAGCGCCCAAGTGGCCCACTTTTCGATTAATACCTCGAGGTGATCCGACCTTTTTTCTCTCTGTTTTTTCTTTTCTTTTCTTTTTTTTTTCTTCTTTTTTTTTTATTTCTTTTTCACTTTTTTCGTTTTATGTCGGTAACCCAGCTGTTTGTCTCTCTCTCTCTCTCTCTCTCTCTCTCTCTCTCTCTCTCTCTCTCTCTCTCTCTCTCTCTATCTATCTATCTATCTATCTATCTTTCTCTCTCCTCTTTCTTTCTTTCGATACAAATCTTTTCTATCGCGACGAAGAGATACGAAGATCCTTTTTATTTTTAGTCGGATTTTTTGTTTCAATTTTTTCTATTTGATTACTTGTAATAGACTCAATTTTTAACGGACAAATTCATCTGATTCGTCTGATTTTTCATTCTTCTTCTTCTTCTTCTTCTTTTCTTTTTTTTTTTCTTTTTTTCTTTTTATTATATCGATATTTAGATATGAAAATTAGAGTGCTTCAAGAAATTTTATATATATAATAATTATTAAATAATAAATTATATATATATATAATCAAGTAAATGTAACGATATTAACGCTATAAATTTCTTGAATTTATTCCGATACATACGATAAGTATGTAGGTACGTAGATATTTAAAAAAAAAAAAAAAAAGGAGAAAGAGAGAAAAGAAACGAAGAACATAATTTGGGGGTTACAGGGGAAGTTAACGTAGGAATATAAAATAATAGAAAATACTATAACGATATGCGATATACTTAAGTCGATTGAAAGAAAACAGATGTTCTCGTAAACTTGTTGGAGCAATAACTGCAAAATATGATTCATAAATATTAGTATTATCTAACTGACAATTGTTATCATCGGGGAATGATTCAAGCGAGAGAATTTCTTAGAGATCGATTCTCCTTACGAACTCTTAGCCTACCCTACAGTCGAGGTCATTCCTATTTTCCTTATATCTTCTCTCTCGCAAAGAAAGATGTTTCGCGATGATAGCCATGGAAACCGTATGGCAGAGATCTCGGATAGGTTCTCGAGAAACGTGAGGAGTACCCTTCGAGATTTACAGCAGACATATTAATGCCAACGAGTGCATCCAAGCTTTATTCCCACTTGGTCCTTCCAGCATCGTCAAATTTTCAAGTACGACGCTCAGCATTTAGCAGGAGTGTGGGATCTCTCAAAAAGCAAGACTCCTAAAAACCGGTCAACGATCTTGGAATCCTCCATGCTTGGTCCGAGGAGCTCTACGTGAAAAATTGAAAATCGAAACGTGGCCGTATCACGTAAACGTGAGATAAAAGGGAAAAGAAAAAGAAAGAGAGAAAGAAAGATAAAGAAAGAAGCTTGAAGAAAAATGGAAAGGTAAAATGTTGGTAATGATTCGAAATGCTTCGAAGGTTCTCCTTTGTAAGAATAATCGACGGGAGATAAGAAAACAGGTAGGAAAATCTTTCTGTCCCGTACCTGTAGTTTGCTGGTGGCGCATTATTCCTATCCTCATTGTCAAACTTTTTCTCAAATGGCTTGGTACCTGTTCGACTTTAATTATTTTACAACCAATACCAGCAACTCTCAAAGAAAATTTTCTTTCCATTTGTCAAAGAGAAAATGACCTTTCGAAAATCTACTGTAACATACAAGCAAACCCATCGATTTTGCTAACCATTTATTTTTATTTCCCTTATAAATGTAATTCGGAAAGGGTACGCGTCTCTTGACATAACGGTTATGTTATCGCCATGTTTCTTTTTATTCTTACGATCGGTGGTCCTTAATTTGTAAATCATTTAAAAAAAAAAAAAAGTAAACCAAACGATCGAAATTGATCGATTTGTGATGGATTCAAAACAAAAGAGAAGAGAAGAAATGAAGAGACATTAAGTAAGAAAAGGGAAGATGATGAAGGGGAGGACGAACCTTAGGAGAGAAAAGGATATGAGAAATACAGGGGTGGGAGGGAAGAAAGGAAAAGTGATTCGATACTTTACTACTTTACTACTTTACTCGTAGAAAGAAATTATTTCAGTCTTAGTTCTTCCGTCGAGATCCGCTATATAGTTGGATCGAAATGGGATCAAGTGTGTTCAATAAAGCGGTCGCTCACACAATTGATGTCAACTCGTTCCGACATTGTTTTAGCATCCTTGTCTCCTCCTCCATCACGACCTCCACCTCCACCTCCTCTTTCAGTACTCGCCCGCAAACTACTTTACGTAAGAACGACCAATTTGCTTTCGATTTTTCGTCTTACTTATTAACGTTCCTGTATCTTTTCTTTCCCTCTCTCTATCTCTTTCGCTCTCGCTCTGTCTCTCGTTCTCTCTTTCATACCTCACCCTCCCCCCTTCCAACGACTTTCCCGTCCCTATTCCTCTCTTTTCAGTAATTAAAATTCCAATTGATATTATGTATATGCTTTTCCATCGTCGCTTTTAACCATTACATAATCCTTATCGATGTTTCCTCGATCTCGTCTCCTTCGCAATGTATTACGCCTTTCGAAAACTTTCCTCCGAACGATTAATCCCTCCTCGTTGACGAACGAGACGATCGTTATCGTTCTTCGGATAAGCCGCCGAGTTTGAAGCTACTAACGGAAAAATCGTGCCGTGATCGAGGCAAATCGAACTTCCGTTAACTTCGGAAACTTACGAAAGGCTCGAAACTTTTCGTCGGCTCAACCTTTTTAAGAAACTTTTCTCGCGGCTCTCGCGTTCTCTAACAATTATTTCCGATTTAGATCGAAAGATTATCCTCTCTTTCTTTCTCTCTCTCTCTTTCTTTCTCTCTCTCTCTCTCTCTCTCTACCTCAATTTAGTTAGTTAAAATGAATCATACCGATCAATCGATCTTTCGAAATAAGACACCTTTTAGACTTCGACGAAGGCCATCATCCCTCTCGATATATCACAGCATCTTATCCTTTCTTTTTTCTTTTTTAATTTTATTTTTATTTGCTTCTTTTTCTTTCTTTCTTTCTTTCTTTCTTTCTTTCTTTTTTTTTTCTTTTTTTTCCGACTTTAGGGTAAAGAAAACTGGAACTCTCGTTCGTTTGCCAACTGGGTTAGATTAGGTCGAGTGAGGTTGGGGTAATTATAAACGTTCGGCCGCACGGGGCGTGGGTACGACACTAAAATTACTCACGAATTTCCAACTAACGAGGCACCCTTGGCGCCACGGAGAGATCTCGTTTGTCTCTCTTGGGACAGTCTTTACAAAATCACACTATTTTTTTTTTTTTTTTATTTCTCTATCTCTCTATCTCCATCTTTCTCGCGCGTTCGATTTCGTTCGCGTTCGAGCTACGATTTCGTTACTCGATGTGTTCAACGTAGATACGAATATTTTCGTTCATAATCTCGTTGAAACGTCGATAATATCGAACGAACTCCTTACGATTTATCTTTCAAATCGTTTCGTTTTACCTTTGTCAAACATCGATTTCTCAACCTATCCCACCCCACTCGTCCCACTCCACCCCCTTTCATCCTCTAGTAATATACTCGTATGTTTGCCCCACGCAAAAACGTCGCAACGAATCGATACCGTTACGCCGTTATTCATTCGTATAAATGTAAGATTTTCGCGTTTATAATCAGACGGATTTTTCATCGGGTCGATTATTTGTAATTCGATGAAGAAAAGAAAAACGAAAAAGAATACGAACGAACGAACGAACGAACGAACGAAAAAAAGAAGAAAAAGAAATCGTAATCACCGTCTCCATTGGATTAGATATTAGAGAATATTAACTAACACCGCTTTGGAGGTTATGTTTTCGAACGAATTCTCGTACGTGTATTATCGCGTTATCTATTCATTAAGAGTTATCAAACATCGGTAGAGATTATATATATCGGTAGATTCGATTAAAGTTGATCTACATATATCGAAGGGAGAAATCACGAAAGATATAGAAAACAAACAAACGAGAAAGACAGAGAGAGAGAGAGAGAGAGAGAGAGAGAGAGAGAGAAAGAGAAAGAAAGAATACGAAAAAAAAAGACAAAAAGAAAACACGAAAAAAACCGTGGAGAATACGAACCGAGATAGGAGTTGTTTCGTTTTCAACGTTCGTCTTTCGCTCTCTTTTCGACTCAACAAGTGGGCCGATGTTTTCGGTACGGTTTGTAGATATTCGGTCACGCGAGAGAGAAAGAGAGAGAGAGAACGAGTCAGTCACCCACACTAGAGTAGCGTCTCATCGACGTTACATACTCCCCATCGATGCTTCTCTTTTTCTCTTTTTCTGTCTTTCACACACATCACATACACATATGTAAACGTACGTAGAGAAGACGACGGCGTGCTTTGCGGGCAAAAACGATGGCCCCCTTCGCGCTAGGGGTTGCTTACTGCGAGGACCATGCACGCTAAAGGGTGGCGAGACGTACAGGGAGAGACGTAAGAGAGAGAAAGAAAGAAAGAAAGAAAGAGAGAGAACGTCTGGAGTGAGGGAGAGAAAAAGAGAGAGAGAGATAGGAAGAGGTAAGTAGAAGCGAGCGCACGACAGTGAATAGCAATAATGGTGGGGAAAGCAAAGCTAGTGGTGGGGGAAGGCAAGAGATGCGCGACGTATAGCGGCAACATAGCAGCATAGAGCGTAAGGATGTATGTTGGGACAGGGGAGGGGGAAAAAGAGCGAACGTACGGCTCCCTTTGCGAACGTAGCGTCAGTCTTGTCGCGTAGATCGAAGGGAGAAGTTCCCGTTAGTCGGATTCTTGATCACACTTTGGCTTTCTTATTGCTGTTACTGTTATTAATTCATCGTCACATTATTAATTTCACCATCTTCACTTCTATCATCACTATCATTTCTACTACTACTAATTTTTCTTTTTCTTTTTCTTTTTCTCATTCTCGTTCTTCTCCTTATCCTTATTTTCCTTGTTTCGTATTTAACACATCGGAAATCGATCGCGAGATCAAGCGCGATTTCGTTCTTCGAATCTTCGAATCGACGAGAGATTTCGAAACCGTGCGGGTTTTCTTTTCCCCTTCTTCTTCTTTTTCTTCTCTTTTTTTTTTGTTCCTTGTTTTGTATGTATATAAAAAGAAGTTCGCGATAGTTTGAATCGTATTTAACGATTAAAGTCGTGTTATCGACGAGTTATAAGTATCGCATAAATCTCCATCCATGAGAACGAATATTGTTCGTCGTGTGTGAATCGTCGAGGATAAAGGAAAAAGGGAAAAGGAAAGAGTAGAAAAGAGAAAAAAAAAAGGAAAGGAAGAAGCTGCAATGTTAGCTCAGTTCGACTCGTCGTTCTCTTTTATGCATCGTACAGACTGACCGAAAGATATAAAATAAGAAGAAGACGGAGAGGATAATAAATGTCCCGTTACGTTTATTATCGTTGATATATATATATACATATATATATGTATATATATATATACAGAAGATAAAACGAGGTGGACAAAGTGTTATATAAGGAATTGGACAAAAAAACAAGAAAAAAAGAACCCGATGAGGCAACGTGTATCGACAGTGTGAAATCCTAACCTCGAAATCGAGCGACGCCATGCGGGTAATGACGCGATCCAGTATTTCCACCACATCTTTCCGGCTGTTCGACTAACGTCGAATTTGTGAATTTTCTCTCTTCCTTCCATCCTCATCATTTTCCTTCTTTCCTTCTTCCTTTCTCTCTCTCTCTTTCTCTTTCTCTCTTTCTCTTTCTCTCTCTCTTTCTCTCTCTTACTTTCTCTCTCTCTCTTTCTCTCTCTCTCTCTCCCTCTCTTTCTTTTTCTTTAATTTCTTTTCTTTTTATCTATCCATCCTTTTCTATCTCGTTCTCTTCCGTTTCCGGTACTCTCAACGGAAAACTACGCGTTCTTTAACGAGGGTGAGAAGACACAAACTCAAAGTTCTTTGTTGGTAGTCATTGCTGTTATTGCTAAACTACTACTACTACTACTACTATTACTACTACTACTGTTACTACTATCACAACTACTATCACTACTACTATCGGTACTACCAGTATTACCGCTATTACTATTACTACTACTACTACTACTATAAGTATTGGTGTCGCTGCTGACTGGTTCAGTATAACAAGCGCGCAAGTTTCAACGACGTGGTGCGTGGTTCGTCGTGATCGTGTGTGTGTCTTCCCGATCGTGCGTCGTGTGTAATACGTACGTACGTGTATACTCAATACGAAAAAGTGAAAGAGAGAGAAAGAAGAAGTTGACGCCTCCTTGTGCATATCTCCATCTCTCTTATTTTCTTCTTTCTCTTTCGCGTGCGTGCGTACGTGCGTACGTATTTGTGCGTGCGTACGTGCGTGCGTGCGCGCGAGAGCACGAGCGCGAACAAGCGCGCTCGCGTGTACATTCGCGGCGGTCGTCATCGTCATCGTCATCGTCATCTCTCTCTCTTTCTTTCTCTTCGTGTTTGCTCGTCGTCTATATTACTGTCACCGGCTCTTAGTGACTCGTGAAAATTTGTATCGACTTTTGTTTCGCGCCAAGCTGCGAAACCACACGAGTGACAATGAGGAGGGTGGACCCTCCTTCCTACGATAACTCGGACCTTGAAATTTAACGTCATTTTTTGTCTCTCCTTTTTTTTTTTTCTTCTTTTTCTATTAACTTCTATGACGTTTGGCCTATCATTCCGGGCTACTAAAATTACCGATCCTTTCTGGATTATATACGACTATTACTACTATCATCTACTGTTATCGATCATCACCCATAGTGAGTGATAATATAAAACTCCTTTGCAACCTTCTTCGGTGAATCTTCCTCTCCTTCGCTCGAAGAAGATATGCAGTCTAATACGATACTACGAGACGTTGCCAACACGGAGAAGTTAATGAGCAATAACAATAATAATCTCAACAACAATGGCTCCCCTGGCACCACAGACATAATGTTCCAGATGGAGGACGAGGGACTCACGCAGTTGGGCAGCGTCTTTCAGTCAGCCTACCAATCCATCGTGGGTGGTGGACCACAGGTAAATCAACTTTAAACTACAACATCGTAGATTTAACTTCTATCATCGTCGTAGGTACTACGTGGGTCGGGTAGTCGAGTAGGAAGTGTCTCGGGAGGGGGGGGGTTGGGGATATATGAGCGATTTAAAACCACCTGCTGCTTTCTTCTTCATTTTTCTCAGGCTCGTTTCTGTTTTCTTTTCTTTTTCTTTCTTTCTT
>NC_057694.1:756160-758729 GCF_014466175.1 Vespula pensylvanica
TTTTCGCATTAAAACCGTGTATCTCTCGTTTTTCATTCAATCCACGTTATACGCAATTTTTGAACGATCTGCGTTTTGTTCCGATTACTACATCGAAAAGAAGGAACAAATTTGTATTCGTCGTGTTTCCTTTACACGAAGAAATTGTTAGTAAACTTTCTACGAATCTTCCGATCGGTTCGTAATCACTCTTTTTTTTATTCTCTTTCTTTCTTTCTTTCTTTTTTTTTGTTTACTGTTCTCTGCTCTTCGTCAGTTCATTGTTGTTTATGTTGTTACGCCATGATATTACTGTCTATAAATAATATATTTGTATACATATATACAAACATACAATACAATATATATATATATATATTGTATGTGTGTGTATAAATATAAATATATTACTCATTTTCGAATTCTAACATTTTGCCATTTGAAAAGTAAAGAGTACAAACACACGAAATATCCACTACTAAGAAAGTAATAATTTCTTCTCCGCGAAACGAAAAGTTTTAACAGGTTTCCTGTTGTTGTCATTACAGGACCGACCTCAATAATCATCGAGCATAATAATTATCACGAGAGAATACAAAAGCGTAAACGCATTTTATAATGTCGTCCCGACGCAGTAACTTTTATCGAATAAATATTTATTTTTATTCGCGCTACTTCCGGATCTCAATACGATAACTCGTGTGTCACGGTTAACGCGATCCCCTTATCGAAAACTATCGCATGCTATACACATATGTATGTATGTGTGATTGTGCAACAAAACGTAAGCGTAGAGACAGTAAGCGCGAGATAACGTAAAATTTGAAACAATGGAAAATCGAATGTCCATTTGTCAATATAGAAGGACGCCCATGAACGATTTATTGGTTTTATCTCGTTCGATTCGGAACGTTCGAAAAGTAGCGTTGTTAATATTTTTGTTTTGTTTCCCTTTTCCTTTCTTTCTTGTTTTCTTTCTTTTTTTTTTTTTTTTTTTTTGGTATAAGCAGAAAGGGAACGACAACGACAACGACCTTCAATCACTTTGCGTATATTGTCAAGTCGATATATTTATTCATTTCTCGTAATCGTGTTTATAATGTTACAAATGTATTAGAATTAAAATGAGAGATACCTTTGATTTATTCGGACGACGATACTCTATATATTTTTGAGATCTCGCGTAAAAAATCGTCGTCGTGTCGTCGTCGTCGTCGTATCCGACGAGCATATGAGGAGCACGCCATCGGTACGGTGACGTCAGGATTACGTCACAAACATGGCCGCCGTCACGTGGGCGGGAACGTAGATCCGTCGTTCGTTCTTTTTGCGTTTAGAAAGCACCCTTCCACGATTATCCACGGGGTGTCGTTGTCCTTGTCGTACTTTGATAATACATATGGAAATTTTACGTAGAATTTTTTTCAACCATCTTTTACATCTTACGTTTTTTCTTACGAAAAATATATTGCACCGAAGGGAGGGATGGTGAGTTGTTGTGTAGAAGAGAAAACGAGGACGCCTACGACGATACGAATCTTTTTCTCGACTCGTAATAAAATTTTCGTGATGGTTGGGACGATATTAGATTTTATCATTCGTGTTATTTTCATTTCTTTCGACATGATTATTTTCTAACCTATTATATCAAGTAGGTAGCGTTGAATAGAAAGAGTCAATGAATGAAAATCCTAAGTACCTTTAACAGGTACGCTATTAAAATAATCTCTGAAAACGATTGAGTTTGAATCGTTGTTGGAACAATTAAACACGTTCCGTAATCTTATCGTTATATATATATAAAAAAAAAAAAAAACAAATTATGTTCAATGTAATGTACTTTTAGTTAATATAATAGAGCTTTTATGAGTACATAAATATGTGTTTGTAAGTAACGGCGAATCGGATAAACCGAAGTCGGTAGTTATTTGAGTTCTTTGTGACATTATCTTCGATCATCGGACGTTTCGATTATCAGACTTAAATGAATACGTGTGTTGTCGCGAAAGTATTGTCTATCATATATATATATATATATTCATACGTAAATATATATATATGTATGTATATATGTATACTGGCAGTTATTAAAATTTCACATTGAATTCAATAGATATAACGATATGATGTATATCGCTTTTAAAGGTATAGACATGTATCTATTTCCGTAATTATTAACGATAAGTAAACTAGAAGAAAATTATCAGTTAATAGGTGCGCGCGATATAATTAATATATCGCGCGCGATATAATTTTGTAAATTTTCCCAAGAAAATCCGGCCAACTTAAGAGAGAGGGGGAGAGAGAGAGAGAGAGAGAGAGAGAGAGAGAACGCTCTCGGCCCACGAATTTATTCGTGATTCGTACTGCGACTGTGACACATCATAGTAGCATTGTTTCGTTAAATGGAATTTCTATCTAATTTAAATGCGGCTTAGCTAGAAATAATGCGATTATGCGTTAGCTTATTCTGTTTGTTAATCTCCTTTGCACACCATTGTTACCCCGAACGACGAGGGAGAGACGACGGTGGGCGATGGCGACTAAGAGGGTGGGGTGAGAGGGGAGAGAGAGGGGGAGAGAGAGAGAG
>NC_057694.1:758829-764107 GCF_014466175.1 Vespula pensylvanica
TGTATGTATGTATGTATGTATGTATGTATGAACTCTTTCATAGTAATATTTTTTAATAAGATCGTTTTGTATTCAATGGTTTTCTTTTTATTTATTTATTTATTAATTTTTTTAATTAAAGGAAATAGAATATAAATAAATTTCATCGTTATTTCTTGTTGTATGTAGTTATATTTATATTTCTACTTTCATCGTTTCTTCTGGTTTCCTACGAACGTTGAAGAATTTGATTTAGTCGTAGATTAATCCTGTTATTCTTTTATTTGTTTTTACATAAATATGTATATAGAATACTACAGTATTATTGCTTGTTATAAATATATATTTTATATATTCTTACGAATATATTTATGTATGTATTTTTCAAACGATGTAGTTTAGTAAAAAATGAATACAACAAAGATACATTGGATTGATATGAGAACCACGGTTAGCCGATCGGAGTTCCGTGCGTTAAATTATATTCGAAAACGTGCCGGTTCGACTCGTGGTTTCGTTTCGAAGTCAACTTCAGGTTCTGACTAAGTTTGTTTGTTGTATGTGTATATGTATATGTATGTGAACGTGCGTGCATGTATGTTTATACGCATGTGTGTATCCGATGTGTGTATGTGATTGTATGTTTATGTACGCGAAAGCAAGAGAGAACGAACGTCTATCGAATTTTCAGTTGGATATAAAAGACATGTTTACGACCCTTTTTAATTTCATGTCGTCTTTCGTTTATCTTCTAGTTTTCGTCGTTAGTTTGGGCGGAACATAATTCTGTGGAATTATAATAACCCTCGGCTCGATTTGTTTCAAGAATACAATTTTAATATAGTAGGCACCAACTTGACGCGTCTCTTACGACGCATTAACGGTACTACAAAGGCATCGTCGTCGTAATTATGTCTCTGAAAGATGAATGTAACGGCGTAAAATATCGCGAAGACAACGGGACGAGGACGATCATACAGCAAAGATAGAGAAGTGACGTTAGATCGACAGCTGTGTCTCTATTATTTCAGAATACTTCGACTATTTTAATTCATTGAATTGTTGTTTCTTTCAAGAGAGAGAAAAAGAGAGAAAGAAATAAAAATTATATATTCATCGATCTTGATCGATCATGTATTCGTACTCATTTTTTTTTTTATAATTATCATCTTAACTCAAAGATTTTCATACTATTGGTATAAACCAATATGGACTTTAACGGGCCCCGTTAAAGTCCTGACTAATTTAATTATTGTAGATATTTGCTTATTATGTTTCATCGATGGATATAATAATTGGCATTACTGTTATATCGTTATCAAATTTTCTAATAATAATAGTAATAATAATAATGATATTATTTTTATTATTAATAATACTAATATATAATATTATTGTTATTCTATATAAAGTGTATTATTCTATATTATTAAATAGAATATATATATATATATAGTATTATTATAAACACATATCTCTCGTTCATCAACATTCTTTTTATTTTGTATTTTTAGAAATCTCAGATTTCCTTATCCCTATCTTACAAAAATCTCAACAATAATTCACGTTTCAAGTATAATTATTATTCCTATTTCATGATCTATATCCTAATATCAATTCTATTACTTGTATATATCGATTGAACGTTTGAAATATTTACGCTCATTACAAACAATATTAATAATAATTATCATCGTCATCGTTGTCATCATCATTATTTCTATTATTATTATTTTTACTATAATCATTATTATTTGAAAACGTTAAAACTAATTTGTCAGATATTTATCTAGAGTGAAAAGAAGGGTGGGCGAAAGCATTTTCTTCCGTCCGTCTAGTCACAACGATGAGGAGAGGAAAGGGAACGCTGTCGAGCGTCTGGCAAAACCAGTTTTTGATCGTGCCGGGGGTAAGGGCGGCCATTTCCGGTCTCTACGCTCCTACCCCTCTGCGACTCATATCCGGTACGGTACTCGCAACGTTTTAAACTGCGTCCGATTTCACCTCGCTAACCCTCCTCCTCCTCTTCCCCTTTCCCTGTTCGCCCTCGACTACCCTTCTCTTTCTCTTCTTCCTCTTCTTCCTTTTCTTCCTCCTCCATCTCCTCCTCCTCCTCCTCCTCCTCCTCCTCCTCCTACATCTCCTCCTTCTCCTTCTCGTAAACTCACTCGGACGACCTTTTTTCAAGTTTCGTCGCCCGTAAAATCTTCCCTGTGGACGAACGACTCACTTGGGGAGAGAAGTTCATCTAAAATAGACTTGAAAAAAAAAAGGAAAAAAAAGATGAAGAGAGAGAGAGGGGAGGGTGGGAATAAAAGGAAGAGACGAAAAGGTGGGAGGTGGGAGGTAGGAGGGGCCTGAGTAGGGTGCTTGGAAAGAGAGTAGAGAAACCTCCTTTCATTGTGAAGACTTATCTCTTGTCCTACGTTAAACTTAATTAACTCCGTTATTCTTAGTGGATTAGCTTGTTTCTTCAATGGTGGGAAATATCGCTAGAGATTCGAGCTTCTATATTTATCTTAATCGTTATTGCATATATCAATTATATTTTATTTATCCGGAGTTCTTCCAAATTAGATCAACTTTTCAAACGTGATAATTATATTTATATTATTACGCGATGTATCTTGAAATCGTCGTTAAGCTATTCGAAATTTTTCTTTTCTTTTGTTTGTTTGTTTGTTTTTCTTTTTTCTATTCTTTTTCTTCTTCTCTTTTCGTTTATAGTCTTAAAATAAATAAACAAACGATTGGAGATAATACCATCGATAAATAAAGTCTTGTCCTTAAGAAGACCGTAATAACGAATTCTGTAAGAAACATCGGCTCGTGTAAAAATCGAAGATCGGGGACGGACGGATATAACCGTTTTATTGGCTCGTTTTATCGACGAGCAAAAAAAAGAAAAAAAAGAAAAAAAGAAAGAAAGAAAGAAAGGAAGAAACAGAATGAAGAAACCAAACGATCAAGACGGAGGATTCTGAAATTTTGTTCACTTGCGTAATATGAAAAAAAAAGTACATACACACACACACACACAATATATATACTTATTATATATCGTAATATTATTTAAGATTTATTTAAATTTTATATTATATATAGAAGAGAAAATTTCAATGCCATTTGTTAGTCTTTTTTTCTCTATTTCTATCTCTCTCTCTCTCCCTCTCCTTTTCATTTTTTTCTTTTTTCATATACGCGTTGCATTACGTTACGTACGATAGAAACAGACCGTGAGAGAAGAGAGTCAGTCGAGGGTCGACGTTGAAGGGCTAAGAAAAAGAAACGAAGAGACGAAATGAGAAAGCGAAAGTGTTCTTCTCGAGCGAGGTGGTCCGTTCATTCTCTTTGCGTATAAATATGTGTTTTTGTATGTATGTCTGTCTATGTGTATCTGCTTGTGCGTGCACGTGTGTGTCTGCGTGTACACGAGGTTCAATTAAGACGAAAATTCGAAAGGATCATCCGACTTGGGAAAGGAGATCCATCGTGAAAGCTGAATTGAGAAAGGTTTTATGATCGGAGAAATAATGCGTTGAAACTTTGCAAAGATCGAATGATTTAATTGGTTTAAAAAGAGAAAAAAGAAAGAAAAAAAAAAATAATGATCATTCGAAATCAATAGTTCATCTGTTATTTCGTCTGTTCGTTCACTGTTCTTTAATAAATTTTAATTATCATTTTCTTCGATTGTCCAACGATTCGTTCATAACTTTATAATTTATCATTAATGATGATAATCATTTTCGTCAAAAGATTTGTTTACTTAAAAAGGAAGGTAGAGAAAGAGAGAGAGAGATTTAGATTTGAAGATCAAATTTGTATCGTATTCTATCTATTTCTTTTCTTTTTTTTTTTTCGGGAGTATAACCTTGTGATATTAAATTTATTGCTCGTAAAAAGAAAACATATATTGTTACCATTCAATCAGTTTAGAGATAACAGGTGCACCGTTTTGATTTTACTTCGTTAATGTCGATTAACACGTTATTCCCAGAGGTGGTTTTCGTAATATTACTGTTATATAGTAATAGGGTGGATATGGACGACAAGTGTGTAATTTGAATCAATTTTACAATGGTCAATTAATTAATTTATTATTTTATCATAATGTATCTGTGTACATGCATACACATATACACATATATAAGTATATACAAACATATATATATATATACATACATACATACATACATACATACATACAATAATTCAAAAGTATATTTACACGATGAATTATATATATATATATATATATAATAATTCAGAAGTGTATTTACGCAGTGAATTATTTTAAAAGATCATTCGAAAAAGTTCAACAATTTCATTGAAGAACTCGATCGTTCAAAATTAACAATAATGACAATAACAACAAAACGAAGACGAACGTTTTGCATCGATTATCATCAATATTCGTAAACGAGATTGAAAACTCAGAAAAACCATTGGTATTTCTACAATCGGCTCGTTCCGGTTGATCATCATTGGTGAGCTCTCGTCCGATAATCTATGGTTAGGATTAGCATTAGTAGCAGCAAGACGCCTATGTATAACCCATATGATCGCGTACGTAGTTATAGCTTGTGCGTCTCTATGCATATACGTAAACATACACATACACGACATCCGCTATGCGATAGAGTGATGAGAGAGGAGGAATACGGGGGGTTGGAAGGGAAGGGAGAGTACGTTTGGAACGCGAAACTCGCGCGAACACTCTGTTTTACATACATGTAATTAGATACATATACATATAACTAAGTGACACATACATATACATGTATACAAACACATGTACACATATACATGGACGAGCGAGAGCGTACGATCTAGTACTGACAATGCATTCAGATCTACGCTAATAGTAGGGATTCCAGGATTCGATGCGTACGTACACGCATACGCATATATACATATGTGCATGTATATATATATATATATATATGTATAATATATATATATATATACATACATACGCAAGTTACATATAGTTATACATATATGAGATACCTACATATGTATGTATGTATATATGTATGTACATACATATATATTATATTATATATATACATATATATATATATATATATGTATGTAGGCACGGTAGACCACTATATGACGTTTCTATTTGCACGAATATGTAGCTCAGGATATGTGCGCTCGCGTGCAAACACGTACACACACGTACAGGGAAACTCACATAGAAAACCATACATGTGTGTTTTGAGAGAGGGGGTTGGAGGGAGGAAGGGAGGGAGCAAGAGAGAGAGAGAGAGAGAGAGAGAGAGAGAGAGAG
>NC_057694.1:764207-779207 GCF_014466175.1 Vespula pensylvanica
GAGAGAGAGAGAGAGAGAGAGAGAGAGAGAGAGAGAGCTATACACGATTCGCCCAGTGTCACGTTGATGATCACGACATTGATGATAATGTACGCAATGTACGTTTAGGGCCGTTTCGAGCTTTCCGAAATAACGAGAAACTCACCCGATCGTTCCCGATCACTCCCTTATATTATAAATTACCGAATTAGTCGATCTTCTTGTATAAAATATTATCGAGCGTATTATATGTATGCAAAATATCTTGAATATGGATAATTGGATATGCATTTCTTGCGAGTTGTTTCTTTTTTTTTTTTTTTTTTTTTTTTTTTTTTTTTTTTTTTTTTTTTTTTTCTTTTTTTCTTTTTTTTCGATCGATAGATAATAATTTATTTACCTATCGATCAGATAATTTATCAAGAACGTTACTATTTAATATTACATAATATCATTATTATTTATTTATTTCTTCGTTTATATTTTTTTCTTTATTATTATATTTATTCTACGTCTTTCTATACGTACATATATTATAATATGCACGTGCACAGACACACACATTATGAGAAAAGTTCGATAGTGTAGAGAATATCAGCGTTCGATAAGCAATAACCCATCAATAGATAGATAGAGGCAGGTCAAGAGGAGAATGATCGAAGATCATCGTGAGAGATCGAACGTCTTGATCCTCAGGATGCGTTCGGTGCGCTAATACACGCACTGTGTAGAGGACGATATAGGTTCCACGTCTTAATGCCGCATAAGTGGGCGTCGCCCGTATATTCCGAATAGTTTGATAGTCCGATATATACCCTATTGTTCCTAGAAATTTCTATGTACCGTCTGTCAGTACATACACGAAGAGTTTGTTGTCGACTTGGCCTATTATTACGTACCTTCGTACGTAGACACGCTCGGGATCGTCTTTCTAATAACGGTTTCGCGTATTATTTCATCGCATAGAAATCGCTAATGTCGAACCTCTAAGTATTTCGATCGTTACTCATCTTGACTGCGATCAAAACGTCGCTCGTAACGATCGACTCTAAGTTTCTCTACGTAAATGGTATAATGTGTGTGTGTGTGTGTGTGTGTGTGTGTGTGTGTGTGTGTGTATGTATGTATGTATGTATGTATGTATATCTACGATGTAACGTTAAGTAGGTATATATTATACTTGGTAAAGACATGAAATTATTTACATAATTATCGGTGTTAGTAAGAGTTATAGATCGGACTCGAGTATTTAAATTTTCATTTACTTTACAAAGAAATGTAATTGATGTTAACGTAGAAACGTAAGCAACATTTTCGTAATTCGAATATATTTTTATCTGTTTATCCGATAAAACGTTTCCGATAAAATAGGGAATTTTGTTAACGTTCACTCTTTAATGAATTAATTGATAAATAAAATGTAATAAAATGAATAAAGTATAATAATGAAATACATAATTCAAATGAAAAAAAAAAAAACAAATTAATAAATTAATCGATAAGTACAATGCGATAAAGTAAATCAAGTATAATAATGAAACATATATAATAAAAACAAATAAATTAATAAAATTAATAAATAACGTCAATTCACTTGATATCATTTCGCTATTCTTGTTTTCTTTTTTATTTATTTGTTCATTTATTTATTTGAGAAACATTTCCTTTATGTTATATTATTAAAAATAACAAAAAAAAAAAAAAAAAGAACGTTTCACAGTGAAACGGAACTTGTAAGCTTTGGTTAACGAGCTCTAAAAAGAGGGGTGGTAGAGAGAAAAGGGAGGGAGTCGGTGAAAAAGAAAGAAAAAAAGAAAAAGAAAAAAAAAAGAAAATATGAGGGCCCTTGGACCCTCCTCGTACAGGGCACTCAAGACGAAAGAAAACGAAGGAAATATGGCGACTTTCGGGCCATATGGCGTTCACGGGTGCCCAAACACCGTAAACCTTCGTGGATGTCGACGTAATCTATCCTCTTCCCCCTCCTTATCCTCTTGCCATCCCTCTTTTTCCCTCAGTCTTTCTTCTTCACGAACGGGAGCCTAATCAATGACTGGCAGCTCCTGAAAAGACCGACGAATGGTCCAAAGTCACCGTAACTAACAGGATCGATCTGAGTTTTAGGATAATTCTTTTTTCGTGATTGTTGCTATTTGCTTCTTATTCCTCGAAGATTTTCAAATTATCAAAGAATTTTTAAATCAAGCAATATCTGATTTACTTTTATTTTATTTGATTTTAACTTGTTTGCTCCTATATCTATAAGCATATATATATATATATATATATATATATATATATAAACTTTCTTGTGTGTGTGTGTGTGTGTGTGTATGTGTGTGTGTGTGTGTGTGTGTATATTATTTATTTTCTTTTTTAACTTAACTTTTTTATGCACGCACAAGCGCACATACACGCACATGCAAAGAATAATAAATGAAAAAAAATGTTACGAATAGTTTCTAATCTATTTTGTAAGTAATTATAAGGAGGTTTAATCACTTATATACGAGTTGTACAATTTATATGCACGCATTAATAGTTTTCTTTTTCTACTTCTTTCTTCATTTTCGTCGTTTTAATGGTCAATGATTAACAACGGCCTCGACGATATTTACGTAAGTGATATGGAATGGTAATAGGTAGCGAATGGTTTCGGGTGAAAAGGGGGTGAGTTGTGGATCGAGCCTAGATTAGCTCGGCCCGAGCCAGTTCCGATTTCCGGCAGAGATCTTAGGGCAGATCGTGCCTGCCTCAGTGCCTGCCTCTGAGTTTAACAACCACCACCACCACCACCACCACCACCACTAACACCAATATCACCAATACCATACCACTAGCACCACTAGCACCACTACCATCACCATTAACCAACCATTGTGCTTCATGCCAACTTATTCGACTTCGAAGTCGCGGTCTATTAAACTAAAACGTCTTCGTCCATCTTAATTTTCACGAAATTTTACTTAGAAATTTCGTGTCTTCGAAAAAAAATTATACGACTCGATATCGCACAAGGATTATTTAAAATCGATATTATTTACGAAAGATTTCGCGATAAAACGAAGAGATATCTTATACAATAGATTCATTCGCTTGATTTTGATCGCTTAAAAAAAATATTTCTTTTTTTTTTTTATGATTGATTTTTATTGAATTAATAGAGGAAATATATAGATAAGGAAACACATAGATGGGACTTAGTTCAGTATCTATCTCTCCCTGGAGTAACTAACGCATATATATAAGCGTAATATATACCGGGTGACGTTTTACCCGTGCAAACTCTTACTATGTGTTACTACATGAACAACCGGCACTCTAGTACGAAATTATTGACTTTTACTATAAATACATCTTACAATCGGCCTTAGAGTTGTTCATACGAACCTTCGAAGACAACGATTGTCCATCTTGGGTCGCATAAGCCTTTACCTCGTGAATTATATTCTCTCTCTCTCTCTCTCTCTCTCTCTCTCTCTCTCTCTCTCTCTCTCTCTTTCTCTTTCTTTCTTTCTTTCTATCTCTTTCTCTTTTGTCCTCCATTTTTCCCTTTCTCTAGTTTTCATTTCTCTTTTTCCGTCTGATCGAACTTTCATTTTACAGTACATGCTTGCATCTCTAATCCGATGCAACTTTCGGATCGATTCGTATCATATATATATATATATATATGTATATGTATATATGTATGTATGTATATATATGTATATGTATATGTATATATGTATGTATATATATATATATATATATATATAGGATCAACTAATTCAAGTAAATGGGTTCATTGTCCTTTTGGTTTTAACCTATCATCATTTATTTTTTTATTTTGATTTTATTTTCCTTTTTTATTTTTTATCCTCTTTCTTTCTTTTTTTCTTTCCTTCTTTTCAAAATAAGCGCGAGTTTAAAGAGAATACATACGTATGTTAAGGATTAAATTAAATAGGTAACCATATTTTATTTCTCACGGATTCACGGCCACGAAAGTTCGATTTTAATTTGAACCTCCTGGCCTCCTGAAATTCGATCCAAAATTACGAAGGGACCTCCTGTTCCGGGAGAGTAGAAACACGAGAGCATTTCTCTCTCTCTTCTTCTTCTTTTTCTTCTTCTTCTTCTTCTTCTTCTTCTTCTTCTTCTTCTTCTTCTTCTTCTCTCTGTCTCTCTCTTTTTTTCTTAGTCTCAAGGAATTATGGTTTCGACGACCAGAATTATGGTTTTGCCGAGGCCAATGGGTGGGTCATTTCCTGAGTGTCCGGAATGCTTCTCTCTCTCTCTCTCTCTCTCTCTCTCTCTCTCTCTCTCTTTCTTTCTTTTTCTTTCTCTTTCTCTATCTTTACTCCCCTTTTTTTGTCCCTTCCTTCGTCGTTCTTCTCTTTTTTCTCGCTTCACCGTAAGCACCCCTAACCATAGCTACCTATTTTTCCATCCTCAACGAAAATATCCGTACTCTAACTCTCTACTCTATCTCTCTCAGTCTCTCTCTCTCTCTCTCTCTCTCTCTCTCTCTCTCTCTCTCTCTCTCTCTCTCTCTCTCTCTCTCTCTCTCTCTCTCTCTCTCTCTCTCTCTCTCTCTCTCTCTCTCTTTCTCTTTTTCACTGCTTCGTTCCTGCCAGAGAAAGAAAATTGCACATGTAAAGAAAAAGGAAAAACGAAAGAGGAAAAAGGAAAAAGAATATAGGAGTAAAAATGTGACCTCTCCTATGGTAGAAAGATAATCCTTGCGTTTAGAACTAGACCTCACGTTTTTTACCAGCATTTTCGGTGGTGAAAAGGAATGTAGGACAGGTTCCATATATTTCTTCTCCTTTTTTATCTTTTTCTGTTCTTTTTTTCTTCTCTCTCTCTCTCTCTCTCTCTCTTTCGTTGTTCTCTCTTTTTCTTTCTTTCGCTCGAAATGAGACACAGTACATCTTTATTCGTCGGCTTAAAAGCGTCCTCGATGCTTCCCTCCCCCTCCCCCACCTCTTCCTCCTTCCCCTATTCTCTTACGTATGTTGGTACCGTTCTAAAATATCTCGATATCATCAAGGAAGATATCTGCATTCGATAAGATTAAAATCATTCCTTTTTTTATTAAGTGTAACGACAGTCAGTCAGTCAAAAAGTCATCAAAGTCAAGATATTGACTGATACGTTCGAGGAGAGACGAGGAAATTGTCTGTGGGTGATAAAAGTCGAGATATCGACGATATTGAGAAGTTTCCAATCTCTCTTTCTCTCTCGCTCTCTTTCTTTTTTTCCTTGTCTCTTATTAGTCGGTCATATAATGAAGCGAATGTAATCGGGCCAGAAAGAAAATAATATTATATTCGAACATTCGAGAGTAGGTGCGATGCTCTTCTTTGCACAGGTGCGCCTAATCTGGATTTCTTCGCGACTATCGACGCTTATATTGTGTAATCGTCATCGTGTACTTACGTATGCAAGTGTGATCGAAAAACGAGATGTCTTTGATCGACGGCACGGTCTCTCTCTCTCTCTCTCTCTCCCTCTCTCTCTTCTTTCTCTCTCTCTGTGTCTCTTTTTATCTCTATCTATCTATCTTTTTTTCATCTCTCCCTCTTTCTCGGTTTTTTTTTCTGTCTCCCTGCTTCTCTTCCTCTATTGCTTTCTCTCTCTCTCTCTCTCTCTCTCTCTCTCTCTCTCTCTCTCTCTCTTTCTTTCTTTCTTTCTCCATTCAAAAGATGAATATAAAGAAGAAACGTTCGAAGATATTCCATTCAAAGATACTGAAAAAACTGATCGTTTTTGTTGTAAGGTCTTAGACGAAGTTTGAAGGAAGGATCAATCATTCAAAACTTCGTCTTTTAACGAGGATGAAGAGAGAGAGAGAGAGAAAGAGAGAGAGAGAGAGAATAGAGAGATCGTACGGATATAGGTAAAAGTTGCTTTTCCAAATTCTTTAATCCCAGAACACACCACTACTTTTTAGTCCCTTAGTAAAACCTTGTATTATTGCTGTTACGTGCGTAAAACAATGCGATTTGCACCTACCTAGAATCGGTCGCACACGCCTTTTAAAAGATCCATAATCCTTCGTAGAAGGACCTGCCTAGGACACGTTAGGTACTACTGTTTGACTGAAACCATCATCTTATTTTATCTTTGCTTCGAGAACTATTGTTTTCTAGATAATACCAAGTATACCGTATATATCTTTCTCTCTCTCTCTCTCTCTCTCTCTCTCTCTCTTTTTTTTGCACATACGAGCATGTACGCTTTCTCTTCACCTATTTTAAAAATCATATTAAGAAAAAGAAACCATCCAGACGTTGCAAATTTTCTTTTATTTATTTATTTATTTATTTTTTGTTTCTCTCCGGGGAACATCCTCGTTCTCAAATAACAACGTTTAAAAATTCCCATATTTCTTCTCTTATTTTATTATTATTTTTTTTTTTCTTTTTTCTTTTCTTTCTACAAAAACGTAATAATGCAAAGGCGGGAAATTTGAAAATAATGATGGAAATTTATTGAAAAAGAAAGAGATTCTTACGGGAGTTTATTAAAAATTATTTCTACGCGCTTATATGCGCTTGCGTGCGTGCGTGCGTGCGTGTGTATTTTTCCATGTATTTTTCCATGTATTGTATGGTCGTAAAATTTGAAGTCTGTTTTATCTGTATACGCGTGCGTGCGTGTTTGTATGCTACGCGTGCGCATGTGTTAGTGCGTGTTCACGAGAGAACGTGCGCGGAAGCAAGTCCGCGGTCTCCAATGCGCATGCGCGAACGCACTCTCGAAGCAGCTGTCCGCCAGGTGCGTGCCTTCGTCGACCAATCGGCTCTCTCCCTTCGAAGGGGGACCAGGCTGGTGCTCAACCTTCGGCGCCCTCGATTACCTGCGCCCTTTTACTCTCTGAGGGGCCACTCTCTATCTTTACTTCTCTCTCTCTCTCTCTCTTTCTCTTTCTCTTTCTCTTTCTTTCACTTTTTCTTTCTGTCTTTTCTCAATAATTCGTCCTTCAAATTTTCTTCTTTTTATTTGCGGTCCAAGAACGATTATCATCGTAACTTTTCAACACGAAAAAAGAAAGAGAGAGAAACAGACACATAGACATACAACAGACAGACAGACAGACAGACAGACAGACAGACAGACAGACAGACAGACAGACAGACAGACAGACAGAGAGAGAGAGAGAGAGAGAGAGAGAGAGAGAGAGAGATCAAAAACGAAAAATCACTACGTCGAATCTTTCGATCTTCCATGAACGACCCCATAAATCTTCGATCTCTTTCGGATGTCCGTTTCATTCGTTTCTCGGTCGAACGACCTAACGAACACGCAGCTGGACGAAAAGAGAGATTTTTCACGAGTTAGTCGTACGCTACAAGGCGATTGCAAAATTAACGAGTACAAATTGACGAGCTCATGCATGGAATCGCAGTTTTTATTTTTATTCGTTTTATATATATATATATATATATATATATATATATATTTATTCTTTTCATTTTTTTTTATTTATTCTTTTTCTCTCTTTTCGTATATACATACACATACACACACACACACACATATATATATAAGTATATAATACATATATAAATATATATATTTATATATATATATACGTATATACGTAGACGAAGTATCGTGTACCGTGTAGAGACGAGAAAGGCGTGCGATCGAGTTCGATCGTAAGACGGCTAACTTTATCCATGGCGAATCGCACGACGACACACAATGCCTTTGGTCTCGTAGCTCCTACTTGGAGAAGGCTAGGCTTGGAGAAACGGGAAGAAAGTCAAGAGAGAGAAAAAGAGAGAGAGAGAGAGAGAGAGAGAGAGAGAAGAAGAGTGGAGAGGGAGAAGAAAAATGTCCACCTTTGTGCACTCTCCCTTCTTTGTCTTTCTCTCTCTTTCTCACTCTTTCTTTTTCTTTCTCTTTTTCTTTCTTTCTTTCTTTCTTTCTTTCTTTCTTTCTTTCGTAGCTCGTTCCGTGCTCTTTCCAAGTTGGCACGAAGGCAAGTTGTCCGTTTAGGGAAAACGTCGGCTCCTTTGAAACGCCCCCGCGAGATCGGCCCTGATTTGCCGCGGAAACCGCGTGGAAACGTTGTCGTTGTGCACGTGTGTCGCCGCCATTGCCGCCGTTGTCGTCGCTGTTACGTTCCTTTGTATATGCATCGAGTTTAGGATCGTGCAGGATTAATGGGTAGACTACGGAGAAAACGCAATGCAATGCCGCGAATGGGGACTCGGGGGTTAGATGGAAGAGAAAGAAAGGCAGCGAAGGGAAAGGATAGATGATAGTGGTGGAGAAACAATCAGGAAATGACATTTTCTTTGTTACGTTTTACGTTTTGATACTTTGTTTCGCCATCAAAATGTAAATTGGCCGAACCTAGAATTCCGGAATTGTTGAGGATTTCTGAAAGTATGTGTCTGCACGTGTGTTTGTAGGTATGTGACAAAATTTGGCAAGTTCCAATTTTCTACTCATGGAAACAACTTTTTTTTTTTTTTTTTTTTGGTGATGTATATATGTACGTATGTTGGTACATTTGTAACAACGTTATGTACGTTGGTATGTACGTATCGATGTACGAATGTTTTTACGTACGTATCAGTGTACGTACGTTTGATTTACAGACGTACGTATAGATATATATGTCGTCTCTCTTTCGACGTAATCACGATCAAAGTTCAAGCAAAACGCTTCGTTAGAATGATTTTATCAATAATCGTGACGATAACGTGGGATAGGAGCTTATAGCGTAGTCTCGTTATTTTCGATTACAACGATTCTCTCTTTCTCTTTCACTCTCTCTTTGACCGCAGAGATTTTCGATCGTGTGAACGTGAATATACGAGATTGACATATTTATTAGGAGATACGTAATAAAATGATATAATTAAGGTATAGGAAAATTAGGATAAATTAATGAATGATAAGACGAATTATTAAAAAGTCCATTATGGTATAATAATAAATATCGTATTATAATTGTATTATAATTTGAAAGGGAGTAACAAATTGATTATTCCATTACTCGATATCTTTGAAACGTCGAAAATGAGGAAGTAACTAATAATTTATTTCATCGATTGAAAGTTCGATCGTTCGAACGATCGATCGAACGAGCAACGTATGCACCTACGTATTATTAGATATTTTCAATTTTACAGTGGTACATAGTTAAGCCGTGTTATTTTCGTATAAATTAAGTAGATACATAGTTCATAGTCATTATTTTCGTATCAATTAAGTTATTAGAGCCCTCTCTAGATATTTTCTCTACAAAGCTCGTGATCTGCCTGATGGCTAGTCCCTCCCTCTCTTTACTTCCCTTCGAAATCAGCGAATTCGTTATCAAACGATCAAACGTTTCGCGGATGGTCGAGCACAGTGGCAAGATTAATGAGAGGCTTTGATGCATGCCGGCAATTATTAATTACGTGCATTACGCGGTTCTGACTGACTAGATGCTCTCCTCGACTGGCCACCCGGCCAATACTCAATCGCGTTAACTGTTAGCCTTAATGCACCAGGAAATGAACTTGCCTTGGGGAGGGTTGCTAACGTTCATCGAGCATATAATCGCGATGGTAATTGCAACTACCGATCGATTTCTGGATTATTATTACCGTCTGAATTCGCACAATCGAAAGCAAATTTTCGAGTCTACGTATTTAACAATCGTAACTGGCGCAAACTGTAATATTATCCCACTCTGTTATATATACTACTATTCTATATACCCTTTTGATAACAGAGATAGTCGATAACGTCGAATTATTAATCGACGTTGGTGTTGGCCCCGTGCAACGAACATTAAACGAATCGAATTTTTTGATAATTGATAATTTTGTCGATAATTATCGATGCGCCTGAATAAGAGGCTCGTAACATGTTCAGCGTTTAGCGTTACTTAAAAAAGAAACAAAGAAAATAAAAGAAAATAAAAGGAAAGTATATAGAATCGAATCGATGAATTATTTATGGTATTCTTTTAAATGGGTCAAGGGTATACTACCTAAGTGTCTTCTTCATAACCAAAGCCATTATAATTCGAGATGACGTTGGATCCTTTATTTTTTTTCTCTCGTAGATTCTACTTTTTCTTGACCTATTCCATCATTTCTTCTATTATTTTATTATTTCATTTTCAAGCGAATTTTCGAGGTGAAGAACATCTTTTTTTTCTCCCTTTTTAAAAGAAATTCTCTCTCTCTCTCTCTCTCTCTCTCTCTCTCTCTCTCTCTCCTCTCTTTATATCTATCTTTCTCTCTCTTGCGTTCGTTTAAAGTCACATCGCGAGAACTGTCCATTCTATCCTCCTTCCAAACTGGATTTTCTTTTAGCATTTTCGGTAAAAGATTCGAAAACAAGTGTTTTTCGTCCTTAAATAAGATCCTATCCGATTCCACTTCAGCATTATCCTATACATATATATCCTATACATATATATCCGAATGTCTACGGAGTGTCGTTGAAGGAATGGAAGGAACGAAGCGAGAGAGCGTTTGCTAGTAGATGGCCCTAGGGGGTTGGCACTGACTACTTGACTGACAACCAATTATACGAGCCGGTTGGTAAGGCAGGTAGTAGTACCGTTTATATCGACCCACTGGAAAGAAGGCCTCCTCCTGATCTCAAGTTAATCTCATTCGGAGGGGTTAGAAAATGTCTTAAGGACTTACTTACCGAATTGGTAGGACAAGGGATACCGTCCGTGGAAATAAAAAAGAACTGTTTGTGTGTGTATATGTATGTATCTATATATATACATAATAGATAATATATACTTTTAATATGTATATATATATATATAAAATGGATAATATATATCTCTATGTATGTGTGTGTATATATATAAAATATATATATATATATATAAAAGAAAAGAAATGATATACTATATACTAAATACTAAATATATATATGTGTGTGTATGTATATATATGTATATATATATTTATATATATATATATATATACAGATTAATCATACATACAATACATATAGAAACAATCACGATTAATTCATCGTTTCGAAAACGTTTTGTTAGAGAAAGAAAAAAGAGAGAAAAAAGAGCGAACAATCGCTTCACGATTTTATGTAATTTTATTATGTAATTCAAATCGCACAACCAACGCCCTGTTGTCGTATATAACGGAGAAAAAAATCTTTCAGTTGGCTCGATGAGCGACAGTTATTTTTCTTTTTTTTTTTTTTCTTTTTTTCTTTTTCTTTTTTTTTTTCTTCGCCTTCTCCGTCCTCTCTATAATTCGATTACGAATAAACGAAACGACGACGCAAATGATTAATATGAAAAAGCGAAAGTTCGATCGTTCGTTATCGCTATTATGTTAATCCTAGCATAACGGCGACGATAAGCAAGAAACAAAAAAAAAAAAAGAAAAGAAAAGAAATGGAAGAAAAAGAAAAGAAATAAAACAAAAAGGAAAAAAAAAGATAAAAGAAAGAAACAAAGGAGACGATAATTAGTAACTTGCAAACATAACATTAAAGTCGCTCGTTCGGAGAATTATCGTTCGCAATATTTTTTAAAATGGCCGAAGCGTTTATACCGTCTCCGTTATTTTGTTGTTTCTCGTTATCTCTTTTCGTCGAAGAATCGTTAAAGAATCGAAAACAAATTACGAGGAAAGTGTACGAGCAGCGAGGAAGAACTGCGATAACCTCTCTGTCTGTCTCTCTCTCTTTCTCTCTCTTTCTTTTGAGAGAGAGGTTTGAGAGATAAAGAGGACTTGTCGTTTATTTTAATGAAAGCAACTGATAGTCTCGGGTCAGTTAGAAGCACCATATTGTCTACTTCCTTATCATCGTCTCATTGGCCGATTGCCGATCGATGAGAAAATGTCCGGTGACTAATGATAGTTTTCGAGAAATTAACGTTGTAATAAAGTTAATATTTCCTGGTCGAGTTCGTTAAACCATGATTTTTCTTCTCTTTTTTCTTTTTTTGTTTTGAAACGAAATCGTCGATTATTTTTAAAGAAAATAAATGGATACGATTTACGTATACACATATACATATATACATACATATAAAATCAAATGAATTACGTGAGTGATACGATAAGGCATCTAGTAATTAAAATGGTATTTTTCCGTAGTTGAAACGATATTATTTTACTGTCTTAAAATACAATTAGACGGATCGTTCGACCTGTCTGTGTAGACATCGATGTTTACAGTCGTCAAAGAAATGAAATTATTCGATGGAACGTTTATTGGTGAAATAGAAACGTTGATATAAATCAATTGAAAATATGTGTTGGCGCTTGGACGGATTTATGTTTTCTAACAGAATTAAAGCGCTTAACAACAATCGTCAATGCAAACTGCTTTCTCTCTTTCTCTCTTTCTCTTTTTCTCTACGTCGAGGATAATTGTTTTATACATTAAAGTCACTAACTTCGTTATCCATGATTACATCGGAAGCGAATCCGCCGTTTGTAAAACGACACACATGTAATTTCGTGTATTAGTTGAGAAGCAAGCTCGAGTGGCATATTACTAATTTTTTTATGACAGCTCTGAAAACGTTACTCGAGATGTAACACCGTATTAAAAGATTAAAAATTTATTTGGTCTCCCGACGTACATATATATATATATATATATATATATATATATATATTTCTTACTTAATAATTGTTCCATTTATATTTAACCGAATTATATTATTACATCGCGCCAAATATATTCCTATATTTTTCGGATAAAACTTTTATGAATTATTATATTATATCGTTATATACATAACATATATAAAATATATAAAATATAGAAGATAAAAGGGTACAGTATAAACGAAAATAAATATAAGAGAGGTTGACTCGAGTTTGAAACCGGGCAATAGCGCGACGGTCACTCGTTAACTGCAAATAACCCGGTAATTTTGCGTATCGATGCAAAGCATCGTTCTTGCTTTATGAACCACGCGTGAATTCTCGAGTTGCGGGTCACTTTAAACAACGTGGTATTTCAAAGCAAGCTTCGTGCTTTACAAATATTTTCATTCGAGAAAGTTTAACGTCGATCGAAATCAACCGATGATTCGAGAAAAAGGATACGCGTTTATGTCTATGTGTGCACGTATCTTTTTTTTTTTTCTTTTTTTCTATTTTTCTTTTTTTTTAAATTTAAACGACGAGTAATGACGATCGAAATCGATGGAAATTTTCTATCTCGAGGCTGATCACGAACGCACGTAATAAGTGCATTTCCGATCGTTCATTCGTTCGTTTTCACGTATGCGATGATTTATCGCGCACACCAATAGCAAACAGTTTATCGCACGTCGAAAATCAACGTCGTTGTGTCGCGATAGTTTACACCGTACTAGCAAGTCTAATGGCAATTATTAAACATTTTTAAATTGGGATAAAATACAGGTTGGTCGTTCCTTCTTTTTGCAATCATCGCCGATGATTATTACGTCCTTATCTTTTCTTCTTTCTCTCTCTCTCTCTTTTTCTTTTTCTTTCTTTTTTTTCCCTCTTTTAGCCATCACATTACCACTCTCGTTTACATGAGATTCATGCCCGTCATTATCCTTGTCAACGATAAGAATCTTCTTTTATCGGCCCTCTCACGGTAAAGAGCGCACAGAGAAGATCGCTCGTAGTCGATGGGAAGCCTCGAAACAAGTCGAGAGGTTTATTCAAGAGAGAGTATTAAACCGTATTCATGACACTATGTTTGTATTCTTATATATATATATATATATATATATTCATGTATGTACGTTATAGAAAATCGTCGACGATATTATACGTAATACTTATGTATGACTGACAATAAGTACGTCTAACAAAATAGAGAGCGTACTTATCTCGAAAAAAAAAAGAAAAAGAAAAAGAAAAAAGAAATAAACGTACGAAATTACTTTCCACGCTTTCCATGTTTTCGATGTTTTAACTATCATCGTCAGGCTTTACAACTGATGGCCAATTTGTGTGTATCTTCTTGACTCGCAGAGAGAAAAAGAGAAAGAGAGAGAGAGAGAGAGAGAGAGAGAGAGAGAGAGAGAGAGAGAGAGAGAGAGAGAGAGAGAGAGAGAGAGAGAGAGAGTGAAAAAAAGACAAAGAAAACAGACCTGCCGCACAAAATCAAAACCCGAAGGAAAAGAGAATAAAAAATTTAACAAAAAAATAAAAAAAATAAAAAAGAGAGAGAGAGAGAGAGACAAAAGGGGAGAAGAAAAAAAGTAATGAAAATAAAAATAAAAATAAAAAATAATAAAAAAGGAAAGAAAAGGACCCCCAAAACGTTTTGAATTTGATCGTACTAGCGTTCGAAAGGCAACAAGAAACGATCGTCGCTCCGCTATGGTGTACGAGCCTTCCCCTCCCCCTCCTCCCTCTCGCCGATCACCCCTCAACCCCGTTCCCTTTTCGCAATAAAGCGGTACATCGAAGTTTTTATCGATGGCGGTGAATTTATTTGAAAACAAAATCACTTTTATCGCGACTCGCGGAACGCTCTGTATGGGTCGTCGAGTGGAAAGCTCTGCTGTCTCGTATTAAATTCTCTCTTTCCCAGTGCATCCCTCCTATTTCAACCTCCCCGACCGACCAACCGACCGACCGACCGACCGACCGACCCGCTCCTCCCTTCCCCCCCCCCTCCTCATCCTCCAGTACACTCCAGCCATCCACCTAACCATTCACCATCGTACGCGTCTATTTCCTCCGGTCGTCGCATTGCAACGACCGCAACCAACCCTCCAGTCCAGTCAACGTGCGCCGCGATTTACATATTTCGGCGTGCGTTTGACCGATAATAATGTTTCTACCCCCGTTTTCGACGAATGGCTCCATTACCAGGACGAAGCATCGTGAAGTTGACTTTCCGTTATTATGTGCTTTGAAAAATCAACGATCGTCGAGCCAAGCGAACGAGCGAGCAAGAGAGAGCAATAGAGAAAGAGAAAGTAAAAGAGAGAAAGAAAGAGAGAACAAGAGAACGAGCGAGCGAGTGTACGAACGAACGAACGAACGAACGAACGAACGAACGCCATATCTGACACACGCATGT
>NC_057694.1:788270-792178 GCF_014466175.1 Vespula pensylvanica
TTTCTCTTGGTTGTTTTTTCTTTTTTGGAATGGAAATGAAAAAACAACGATTCTCTGCAGCGTAACTAATTTGTTCGTTTGAACTTAAATAAAATCGTTTCGAGGTGGAAAAAGAAAAATAGAGAGAGAGAGAGAGAGAGAAAGAGAAAGAGATAAAAAAAGGAAGATAAAATCAAGAATAAATAATACAATCGTCGAGACTTAATAATGCAATCACTAATCGTAAATACTCAAGTCAACTAGAAGTCTACAACGTGTATCAAATAGTTGCGCTCTAGGATAATTGTCGATTTAATCGCTTTTAATTAGAGACCAGATCGATCAATATTATCGAGTAAAAAAATTATGCAATCTAGTATGGTTTAGCCGTTCAGCAGATTTCTATGATCTGAACGGATAGATAGGAACTACTACTTCCTCCTCCTCTTTCTTTCTCCTCTTTCCTCCCTGCTATCTTTTTCCCTCTCCTAAGTCTCAAACGAGCGAGCAAAAGTGCGCGTCGTGCACACGGCCGAAAGGACAGAGAAATAGCCATTAATTACGTGACTTTGGAGCTGCTCTCCTAATTAGCATGAGAAAAAAAAAAGAAAAAGAAATAAAAGAAAAAAGAAAACCACTCTCTCTCTCTCTCTCTCTCTCTCTCTCTCTCTCTCTCTCTCTTTCTCTCTATCTCTCTCTATCTTCTTCCACTATTACTACTACTACTACTACTACACCCTCTCCAAAGCGTACCTACCATTTTCCAAAAGCTTCGTTTCTCTCACTAAAACTCCACCCTAACAGCCCCTTCACCCCTTCGTCTCACTCTCACCCCTCCCACCTGACTCGAACGTTAGCGCTAATTTATGAATGGCCGAACGGTGGGCTAACGAGCTTCGAAAAACTCTTGCCCGACCGTGAATGAATGAATTGCTAACGTGTAGTCCCGCGATATTTCGGGTCATTCGATCGAGCATATCTTTACGTATATTTTTTTATACCATATTTCTTCGTGAAAGAAAGAAGGAAAGAAAAGAAAAAGAAATTTGCACGTACGTTCCTTGTTTTTTGTTTTTGTTTTTGTTTTTCTTTATCTTTAATTTTAATTCTTTAAATTTGTTCTCCTCTTTTCACTTTCTTGTTTCTTTTATTTAGGCAATATTTACATTTCGTTAATATACGCTCGTATGCATGTCTACCTGTTTTATTTAACGCATCAATAATTAATCAAATATCGAATTGAAATATATGATATCGTTCTTCCTACCATTTCGAAATTTTATTAAACGTATTAACGTTTGTTACTACTATATTCATTTGGAATTATTTATATATATATATAAAAAGGAAAGAATAAATCATAGAAAAAGGAGAAAAGAAAACGATATTCCAAATAAAACACAACGTTTGAATTATGGTTTATGAGAGCCAAGCCGGTTTCGAAAACTTTGCATTACCTTTCTCCTTTTTTCTTTTCTTTTCTTTTCTTTTTTTTTTTTACGAGTTTATACATTACGTTCAAAATACGCGATGAAATTTTCTAATGGATTCGTATTAAATCTAACAAAAACTATTTTCTTCCTCTCTTTTCTTTTCTAATGTTTCTTTTTCTTTCTTTCTTTGTTCTTTTTTTTTTTTTTTCTTTTTTTAAATATCAAAAGAAAGTTTCGAAGAGAGTCGAACAGAGAAAGGAAATGGATGGATGGATTGTAGGAGAAGAAAGGAGTAGTCACGAGTAGGGTAATTTCCAACAGCGTATATATATGTATATATAATCTTCGGCACGGGGTTCTCTTGATCGGCTTTTGTGCCTTTTCGATCCCCTCCTTCCTTCTCTCCTCCCACCCTCTCACCCTGTCTCTCATCCTCCCTCCCACTCTACCCCATTCATCGTCCCTCACGGAAAGAAATACTTTTTACGTTCTTCCTTTCTACGTTTCGTCTCACTCCTCTTCCTCCACCTCTTCCACCTCCAACACCTCCTCCACCTCCTCCACCTCCATCACCTCCTCCTCCTACATCGACCGATCCCAAATCCGCTTCGACGCGTATAATTCTATCGGCCGATCAAATAATTGAAACGCTTTAATGCTCCTACCGGTGACTCTCTCTCTCTCTCTCTCTCTCTCTCTCTCTCTCTCTCTCTCTCTCTCTCTCTCTCTCTCTCTCTCTCTCTCTCTCTGTATGTGTGTGTGTGTTTTGTGTGTGTGTGTGTGTGTGTGTGTGTGTGTGTGTGTGTGTGTATTTCTCTTTCTTACTCGCGCCTTTCATTTCCCCTTTCTAGTACGATCTTACCCTCGTCTTAAAACGTGCCAATGGTTAACTTATTCTCGATTCAAAATTACTCGCGAATTTCTCTCGGTTCTTTTTTTTTTTTTTTTTTTTTTTTTTTTTAAAGCTCCTTTAAGATATCTACTATAATTATAAGTTTTAGGTTAATAATATTCCATCGTAAATTTCTAATAAAATCAAATAAAAATATTTTAATACGTTTAAATAATATTACAGTTGAAATGCCTTATTGGTCATTTTTCTTATTTTATATACACACATATATACTTGACTATTAACCATGATATATACACAGGTTATTCCGTTTGAAGTTACGTATGTAATTTTGTTTTCAAAGTATAGCAAGAAATGTTTTATGAAACTTATCTATTTCGTGATTAAAGGCGATGTGTCTTATGCTGATTGACGAATCTCTTCTCTATGTGGACTTGTTTTTATTGGATTTTAAGATTAACTTTGTTTAATTGTCTTTTTTCTTTTTTTTTTTTTTTTTTTTCGAAACTTAAACTTCCTCAAAAGACGAAAATATCTTGGTCAATGAATTCCTTTTGGAATGAACTCCGAAAAGAAAAAGAAAAAACGAAGGTCACCTTGAAATCTTAGAAACACGTCCACCTAGAAAAAAATTTGTGACCACCATAAGATATCTTCCTTCTTTTCGCTCTCACTCCATTTCCTTCCGGAAATAGTTTTATTCGTAATATCTTTTAAAAAGAGTTGCAATTTGGGAAATAATCACGTGCGTGACTTTAAATGGACCAACTTGTACACACGCTCGCATATACCAAAGAAACGTATGAAATATTTAAATATCCTCCTTCAAATTTCTATATATCGAGTTATTCGAAAAATAATGCGATTTTTAATAGAATATGCTTTAAAATAATGTAAAACGAAAGAAAGAGAACAATACGTATATTTCACTTTAATCTAATATATTTTTGTTCGTATCATTTAGAACTTGTTTCCATTTTAATATTAAATTTTCAAAATCCCATCCGCGAAGATTACATTTCCGTCATAAAAAAGTCTTGATGGCGTCCTGACCTTTGTTCATCCTCAAGTCTATGTAGTTCACGGAACGAAAAGCGCTGGAATCCTCTTTGACTTTAGCTTACGCTTATAGTACCTTGATCATAAATATTGCATATTTTATTTATTACTGTTTTAGCAGTGTTACCCTGGCGAAATTCCCAAAGCGGAATATAGCTTAAATACTCTTTCGACACTTTCGTGATAACGTTTTTATTTTTTTTTTTTTTTCGTTCCACCATTAAATACACGTTTGAAAAATTCGATCAATGCTTTGCTGATTCTAGTAAAACAATTACGTGATACAAATTATGATTACAAATTATGTGTTAAAAGTGTGTATACATATATACACATATATCACATATATATAATTATATATATATATATATATATATATATATATATATATATAATATTGCATCATTCGTTTTGATTAATAAGAAAAATTCTGTATTATTTATGATATGACTTAATATGTGTATATGTCTAAATACACACAAACATACGCCCACATATAGTGACAGAATTATACATGTGTAATATAGAAATATTTAACATCTGAAAATACTTAATCGAGAATTTCACTTGTTTATCGAGAAAAT
>NC_057694.1:792277-798485 GCF_014466175.1 Vespula pensylvanica
AAAAAAAAAAAAAAAAAAAAAAAAGAGAGAGAGAGAGAAGAGAAAGAAAACGGAAGGTAAACAAACGTAATGAAAATTTCAAGCCAGCGTGACAACGTATCGATTTAATTGTCTGTCGCTGGTGTCGGAAGGGAAGTTAATTGCTTAGAAAAATCGTAAAATTGTAAATCGATCGTAAGACTTGTAACGGTACATTCTCGCACGAAGAAAATTCACTAGCTTACTAACGGAGGGGTTCTTTTCTTTTCTTTTCTTTTCTTTCTTTCTTTTTTTTTTTTTTATTTTTATTTTCTTCATTATCTTTGCTTTCCCCCGAACATATCTGTTCGTTTCTAGCCCCAAAGAATGTTCTTAGAATCGATTAAATCGAAATTAACCGCTGCGAATTGTCATGAACGAATTAGATTACGCTCGTAAGATATATATATATATATATATATATATAATTTTGCACTATATCGAGAAATCGAATGCTGTAGGTAGTATAATGGTGTTGTGTAAGTAATATAAGGGAGAAAGGAGAAGATAGGAAGAGGGAGAGAAGAAGAGAGGAGACTATAAGGGTTCGACGTAAGAATAGGAGATAAACAACGTAAGAGAATCCTGAATCGTCTGTTAGCAAGTTTCGTCGATGCATTTTTCCTTGATTTATTATTAAAGCTCGTTTCTAATTTAGTTTCTCTATCTAATCTGAGCGAGTAGTTATTGTGCTAACGAATTAAATTTAGCATTAATTAATTTCTTACAATCGCATTGTGCCATGCACGTTCGTTCAGTAAGATTTAATCGATCGTAGTAGTGGAAGAAGGATCGAAATACGATTCGTTGAAAGCTTAGACCGCTTATACGTATGTAGTCTGATACTTTTACAATAGAAAATGAATAGAAGAAAAGAAAGAAATATAAATATTAAGTGTCATAAGTTTACGATATTTCAATCCTCTACTGTTTATTTTTTTGCTATTATTGCATTACTTTGTTTACATTTTAATTAAGAGATAAGAATATATTTATTAATAATTAGTAATAATTAAGAATTAATCTTTTAGTATCCTGACATTATAAAGATTAACATATATAGAATATATAATAAATATGTATTATATATATTATATATATATATATATACAAACATAATAGAGAATTAATAGAATATCAAATCAACTTCCTTGTATAATTAGTGTACTAGTAAACCAGTGTCTACTATAACTACTACTTCTACTGCTGCTGTTGCTACTGCTACTGCAGCTATTACTACTACACAGATATATAGTATATAGTGCTATGATAGTATTAGAACGAATTAGATACGAAGGAAAAGGCTATTTTCGCGCGTCTCAACCGACATCCTCCTATGAGAGTACGAGGTAGGATAGTAATGAGGAACAAAGGGAAGGAGGGGTAGAACCAAGCAAGCTCGCTAGTGAACGAAAGGGAGCATACTAGAGGGTGCGAGGGGGTGAGTCAGAACGTACCGTCGCGTCGGGTAGTTGAAGCATTATAGCGCTGCTACAAATCATAGGGCAGACCTCCGCCTTCTGCGTTCGAGCTACCTCTACCTACTACGTTCCTATAAATGTACGTCTACGTTTTAGGGTGCATATATATATATATATGTATGTATGTATGTATGTGAATGTGTTTGTAAGTACGACTAGGGTAGCCTGACAGTAGGACGTTACACGCTCCGTGTACTGTATATTCCGTTGGTACAACCAAGGGAGGCTCACCCCCGAAAAGCGTCGACGAAGGGGCCGACGACGAAAACCTTCAGGATTGGAGTATACGTCGTTACTAACTCTCTCTCTCTCTCTCTCTCTCTTTCTCTCTCTCTCTCTCTCTCTCTCTCTCTCTCTTTCTCTTTCTCTCTCTTTCTGTCTATCTTTCTCTCTATCTCTCTACCTCTCTTCTGTTTGCTTCCCTTCTCGTTTTGGTAACGCTACTGCCTTTCTACGAAGACATTCTCTCTCTCTCTCTCTCTCTCTCTCTCTCTCTCTCTCTCTCTCTCTCTCTCTCTTTCTTTCTTTCTTTCTTTTTTTCTCTCTCTTTCTCTTTCTTTCTCCCTTTTTTGCCCTCCTTTTATGTTCGTTAACAAGATTTACGGCATCTCGCTCGGGAAATTTTATTAGACGTCTTTTTTTTAAACCTTTATATATACATACCTATATACATATATAGATAGATAGATAGATAGATAGATAGATAGATAGATAGATAGATAGATAGATAGATAGATAGATAGATAGATAGATAGATAGAATTTTTGACATCTATATCACCAGCGAAGCAATTTTCTTTCTTTCATTATTCGTATTCAATTATATCCGAATTTTCCATGAAAAAAAAGTATACTAAATGTTAATATACAAGAAAAATAAAATATGTAAACACACACAGACACATATACACATATACACATATATACATAGAGTTTTATGTCCAAAACAGGAGTATCGAAAAATGTGTGGATAAATCTGCAAATAACCAAAACGAAATAATATTTCCCGTACACGTAATGTTTATTTTATATTTATATACATATATACATATATATATATATATATATATATATATATATATATATATCAATTGCACGTATTCGGTCCACCGCGAATGCTCGCGGTCATTGATCGATGCGACCAGAAATAGATAGAATTAAAATGATTTTAATCTCTTCTCGTTCGTTCGATGCTTGTAGTTGACGGAGCAATCGTGAAAGAAATCCTTGTTGACGTCGGCATGGAAATTGCTGAAATTTCGAGCATTGCCTACTCCTATTACATTCTCGTTCCTCCTCACCGTCCCTCTTTTTGCCCCTGCGCGACATTTGCAGTCGCTCGATTCATCTGTTTATATACATACGTATGGAATCGCACTACTGATACATATGTATGCACACACACGCATGCATACAAAGAGAGTAAGAGAGAGAGAGAGAGAGAGAGAGAGAAGCACGCACGCACGCACGCACGCACGCAGTTATACATAAGTGTATTTATGTGTGTGTACGTGTGTGTGGGTTGCGCTTGAATCGTCGAGATTTGACGTGATACCGGCGCAACGTGCATCTCGTAGAAATTTATGACTTTGTCGGCCATTATCTCGGTAACGAGCAATGGTAATCCATCCACGATATTCCACGATTTCGAGTCTTTCGTCGATTCTCTTATACTCTTTTTTTTTCTTCTCTCCATTCCTTTCATCGTATCTTCTTGTCATTGGATATTTCATGAAATTCTTCTGACTATATAAACACCCTCCTATCGATAGATATTTCTATTTAAACGAAATAAAAATGTTGATTATGTAACGACCAAAGAGAAATTCATACATACATATATATATATATATATATATATGTATATATATTCATATATATATATATGTATGCATGTATGTATGTATATATGTATATATATCTTGTAGGAATTCGTTGTAAGTTCGAAAGCTTCTCGAGGTCACGCCAACGATTTCGAGGATTCTCCATCGGTGGGACGAACGTGGCCGCCTGAGCTTTTCGTTTATTGGTATACCAGCCATACGAAGTCGTAAAACTTCCGTAGATCAACAAGAAGACGAATTTATGGCAGTTACTGCTGTGCGAAGGGAGCCGCTCCAAAGAGAGAAAGAGAGAGATAGATAGATAGATAGATAGATAGATAGATAGATAGATAGATAGATAGATAGAGAGAGAGAGAGAGTGGGAAAGAGAAAGAGAGAAAGAGGTGGGCGTCTTGGCAAGGGTCAAGACGAAGATGAAGAATACGTATGTACGTTCATGTGAGATATAACTCGTTGGAAACTCGAAACGGTAGGAGAAAGACTACTAATGGGATCCTATTATCTCTCTTCTATCTTAGAAAACATCGATAATGTTTAAAGAACAATGAAATATCGAAAATAATTGCAAAACGAATTCTAAGAAAGAACTTATCGAAAGTACGAATTATATGAACGAAAAAGAGACGAAAAGAAGAGAAAAATTATGATTTGTTGCAATATTTAATCGTTTGTGAACGATAGACGCATATATCCGGATATATGTGAAACATTAAGCGTGGTTTTATCAATGTATATATTAAACCGTTCGATGAAACCAATCGACGTGACCAAAACACTCGTTTATTACCTATGTATGTTTGTATATGGTGTAAGTTTTTGCTAGCGATTTCGACAAAACCGAACTATTAAATATTTTCGATATGATAATATACATTGAATAATTATAATCGTATCTTGATAGACGGTGTCCCGCGACATGTCAGTATATATAGTGAGTTGACATTTCAAATGATTATACACACATACGTGCATACAAACACACACCATTACGATTAATATATACATATATATATATATATATATATATATATTTATTATATTATATTATATATATCGTTTAGCTTTGCAAAGATTGACGAGTTCGTATTGTTTCCATTCGCAAAAGGATTTGAATTTTGGTCTCTTAATGAATCTGTTATAAAAAATAATTAAAAGAAAAAAATTTTGTTTCGAAAAGGATTCCACTAAACTGCACGAATACTAACTATGCTGGATCAATCGGTCCGCTAGAGTCAAACTGATTGCAGATTCAGATTTTCTCTTGATCCGCCATTTATAAAATAATACCGTTACCATTTATAGAATAATAATATTTTTGCTAGTCGTACCTATTGGAATGACAAAATAACGATGAATTCAATGAGACGATATATTTTTACTGCTTTTAATATATGAATAAAAAAAAGAAGAAGAAGAAGAAGAAAACTCAAAAGAGATAGATACTGCCGCTCGATATTTTTCTATCGGATTTTTGCGCTGATTCGTGGCACTAAAAAGATCAAAATCTATTTTGATGTTTCCTTGCGACGATTTTATTTTTTTTTTTTTATTTTCTTTTATTTTTTATTCAGTAATCAAATTTTCTTCATTTTCCATTTTCGTTTCGAGCCAAGTTCGATGTAAGACTATTTACTCATTACTCCGTAAAACAGAATAGATATTTTAATAGATTATTAGAAAAAAAAAAGAAGAAGAAGAAGAAAAGAATAAGAACCGAATCGATTTTCGTTCTTCGTATTTTCTGCCAACGATTATCTCTCCTATATTTGTATATGAATTTCATTTCCGATCACGTACTTTTGAAAATAAATTTATCGCTTTCAATTCGTTCGTCACTATAAAAATATATTTCTTTGTCATTTCGAAATAACAACTAAAATTATAAACTCGTTAAAAAAACGTAAAAGGAAACATGATAGAGAAGCGTAGAGATGGTGTGTTCGCATGATAAAAGAAAGGAAGAGGGCGGGAGTGAACATAGGGGATTTTAAGGTGAGAGGGATGGGAGGAGGGGTAAATAAATGGACGTTTGAATTCTTTTTAATTCGCTTTCTGTAACCGCAAATACGTTTCCCTTTATAATTATATCAATCAGCACAGTAAACTATCAATTATATAGAATCGAAAGTGCAAGAAGGTATCTATTTTACCGACTGACCGATCGGGCAAAAGAGGGAGTTATTAAATGTTTAATGCTTCCAAGTTGGTACTGCCTTTTTCCTACCCTCTTATTACCTTTTTCCTTTCTATCGTTCGTACTTGCTTACTCCACCTCCAATAATACAGAGCTTTTCTTTATTTTCCCTTCTCTCTCTCTCTCTCTCTCTCTCTCTCTCTCTCTCTCTCTCTCTCTCTCTCTCTCTCTCTCTCTCTCTCTCTCTCTCTCTCTCTCTCTCTCTCTCTTTATCTCGTTTTCTTTTTTCTCACTACTCGAGCAATGATTCCATCCCTCGAAGAGAAGCGTCGGAGGGTCGTTCGATGAACGAGAGAAGAAACGAGAAGGGTGAATGAACAAAGAGGGAGAGAGAAAGAGAGAGAGAGAGAGAGAGAGAGAGAGAGAGAGAGAGAGAGAGAAGGGTCGTCCCGGCTCTGTGTTGTTGTCTGTCGCAATAAATTTATGAATTGTTCCCAATTATACGGAAGCTCGTGGCCAATTCAGTTAACGCCCATCTTCCCTAACGGAAATTCGATCGACCTTCTCCTTAGAACGTAATTGTCCTTCGGAACACGCATCATGTGATTTCTTTTCCCTTTTTCTTTTTCATCTTTATCTTTTTTTAATCATTTTTATTCTCCATTTCTTCTTTCTTTCCTCCTTTCTTTCATTTATTCATTCATTTATTCTTTCATTCATTGATTGATTGAT
>NC_057694.1:798579-806079 GCF_014466175.1 Vespula pensylvanica
TTTTTTTTTTTTTTTTTTTTTTTTAACGCGAAGAACAGTTCTCTTCTGAAACGAAGTGTATAATTACGAATTGATTTATGCGTCAGTTCCAACGATATAAAACTCATTCGTCGATTAACACAATTAATTTTTATATTTAATATCTGACCGTTGTCCAAACGCGATGGCAATTAATCTATTTTTACACTTTATTTTCTATTTATATCTATTTTCTATTTTACACTTTCTTTTAATAATAATAATAATAATAATAATAATAATAATAATAATAATAATAAGAAAAATTATTCTTTTAATAATATAAATATAATCAAATATAATAATAATTTTAAGAGAGTGATTCTTTTAAATAATAATAATATAAAAATTCGACTAGATATTAAAAAAAAAAAAAAAAAAAAACGAACGAACGAAATAAAAGTAAAAAAAGAAAAAAAAGACAAAACGATTCCCGTGCTACATCGTTTAATCATAGTTCTCGACGTAAACAGAGTTAACCGACCGTGAGAACGAATCCATCTCTCTCTCTCTCTCTCTCTCTCTCTCTCTCTCTCTCTCTCTCTCTCTCTCTCTTTCTATCTCTCTCTCTCTCTTTTGTATGATCGTTAATTAAAAAATCACCGTAAGTAGATATTTTCTAAACCGAATAATTCCACGCTTATTACCGCGCTTAACAATAAAGATTAACACAGATTAGATCCTAACACTATCTCCTAACGAAACTCATTCTTGGTTCATTCTCGAACTAAAACATGATATGTAAAATTATCATTATCGAAATGATCAAATACCGTATATGTTCATACAAATTTCACCATATCTTATATCTTTCACCATTAATTTTTTTTCCTTTTCTTTTTTTATGATCCAAACGTTCCAATTCACTGATCTATCGTATTCTATTAGATCGCGAATATAATATTCAATGTTCGAACGGGGTTAACGGAAATGAAGTTAATCCAATCGTTTCGCGTCCCAATCATTTCGCGTGCGTGCTAAAACATACAAACAAAATGTAATGCTTAACTTTAGGAGAAGGACATGCATACCTAAGTATCATGTACACAGAGATACGTAAGTACTTACGTACGTTAGAATTGGAATTGCGTGACTCATGTAACCAAAGGGAGAAATAGAAAGAGAGAGAGACATACAGACAGACAGAAAGAAAGAGAGAGAGAAAGAGAGAGAGAGAGATAGATAGATAGATAGATAGATAGATAGATAGACAGATAGAGTGGAATGAGGAGAAAGAGGAAGAGGAAGAGGGTGAGAGAGATGATAGTCGAGGTGCGATGATCGCGCGTTCTCGTTAAAACACTTGACGCCTTGGGTGTCGAGTGACCAGCTGTCAAGGATTGTTTGCACCTCCTGTCATCTCTAACGAGGAAGCTGGAAAATACCTTAGCGTCGAAACGGTAGTTTCGTGTAGATAAATCGATGATACTCTTCGTCGACTTAAGAGTAAACGAGATCAAACGGATTACGTACAACGGAATGGAATGAGATAGAAACGAAGTCAACTAATATTTAGTCGTTTTATTTATCTTTTTTTTTTTTTTTTTTTTTTTTTTAAAGATTTTAATTAATCATTGGAACGTTGAAAGGATATATTAAGTTCGTGATCATTAGACTGATAAGTAGAATATTATAGATTCGTGAATAGGAACGTTTGGATCATCATCAAAAAAGAAATTAATGGTGAAAAGATATAAAATGCAAAATGGTGAAATCGTATAGATCGTATATCATATTTCATAACTTTCATGTAATTTAACTTCGATGTAATTTAACGTCTCGTTTTAATAATCATGTAATGTTTCAACGTTTTCAATATATTTGTATTTTATTAATCCGATATAATTCTTTTCTTTCTTTCCATTTTTCTTTTCTTTCTTTCTTTCTTTCTTTTAGTTTGTTTGTATTATTTAATTAAGAACTATTTCGTTTGATCAATTGTACAATTCATTTGATCATTGTACGATTATGTAATAGTAATAACAATTATATGGTTATATAATAATAGTAACGATTGTATAATATATATTAAATACAATTGTACAATATTGTACAATTTACATTGTATTTCTGTATCGTACGATGCAAAACAAATTGTGCAAAATGACATTATGATAAATTATTTATACGTATTAATATAATTATACTATACTACTGTCCTCGTATATTGTGATATACATATATATATATATATATATATATATATATAAAATTTATCTATTTAAAAAAAGAAAAGAAAGAAACATAAAGAACTTCGTATATTAATCAACAAATTAATCTCGTGCCTATAAAATGAACTAAAATTTACGGAGTATCAGTTTTCGCAGAGCGTTCGTTACTTTAATTAAAAATTTATATGTTAGCAATTATTCAAGTATAAAAAAAAAAAAAAGTAACTTATCGATCATCGTCGAACGAACTTCCACGTAAGATGAAAACGACCAAAAATAGAAAAAAAAAAACAAAACAAAACAAAACAAAACAGAATAAAAAGAATTTTACCATTAGAAATTTTCAAAGGAATATCACGGTCCGTATCAATCAGACAAAAGGCACAAAGTGTAGAGAGAGGATACAATAAAAAAAAAAAAAAAAAAAAAAAAAAAAAAAAAAAAAGCCAGAGACGTAGTCGTCAGCCAATGACGTCAGTCTTCTCAGGAGACTTCTCGTATACATTCGTCGACGAAGATTCGCGGAAGAATTCCGCTTCGCGTGCACTTCGCGCTTTCCTAAGGAAGAGAACGAGGAGGTTCTCTCTTTGCTTTCTTTTTTTCTTTTCTTTTTTTTTTCCCCCCTTTCATAGTTCTAAAAAAAAGAAAGGAACAAAAAAAATTCCACGCATTTATTCGTCCATTTGTTCATTCATCCTTTTATCTATCTATCTAACTATCTATCTATCTATCTATCTATCTATCTATCTATCTATCTATCTATATATCTATTTTTCTTCCTTTCTTTTCTTCTCGCGAGTTCGATCGATGCGAGAAAATAATTGGATCGATGGATTCGCGAGAATCATTATCCGAGAACGGCGAATAACGATTTCGAGGGACGACGAAAGCAGCCACCAAAATGTCGTGTAACGTCAACCGGCGGTAATTTAACGGCCGCTCCATAAACAATCGTAGCCGAGGCCATAATTATTATTGTGCTGCGGCGGTGGCGGTAGCCTAGTGAAAGATAGAGAGAGAAAGAGAGAAAGAGATAGATAGATAGATAGATGGATAGATAGATAGATAGATAAATAGATAGATAGATAGATAGATAGATAGATAAATAGAGAGAGAGAGAGAGAGAGAGAGAGAGAGACTATATGTATATATATTGTACGTGTGCTCGTGTTTGTGTGTGTTATATATATGTATGTGTTCGTGTGTGTGCGCATTCAGTACGACAGTTAAATCGCCATCGTTAAATGTCCAGCTTTACGAGTGTAGTTGGATCGACGGTTCTGTCCGTTATCGCGGCAGCTATTCCATCCCTTCCATGTCCTCCACCCCTTTTACGGGTCCTGCTTCGGTATCACTACTACTACTACCATCCCCCACCAGCACATCACTATCATTATTATCACCACCAGTTTCTTCTCTTTCTTAGATTTATTCGATAGGTCAGATAATTTTGTTCGATTTATTTCTAAATGATTTTAAGAAAAAGTATCGAAGAAACAATATTTTCGTAATATTATCACACTGCGGTGATATCGATGAAAGGGATAAATGAAATTAATGTAATATTATTAATAGTAGTTATACGTAATACGATTAATTAGTAAAGGCTTTTGGTATAACTCAATTAACATACCGCTTAAATAAATTCATTTGCAAACCGGCAGGTCGGTTTTATTAAATTCGTACGTCATAAGTTTATATTATATATGGAGGTCTCCTCCTCTTCTTTCTATTTCACCTCGCTAATAGAATGTCGATAATATCTAATTGAAATTTATTCTCTTTTTGTTTCTAGGTAAGTACGAGGGGATGAAGAGAAAAAGAGATTGGATGGAAGTATTTATCTTATGTATACGCACATACGTATGTATCTATTCACGTACATAAATACCGTACATAGACCGTACATGTATTAAACAGGAGAGAACGAAACCGGATTTTAACGGCGGGGGACTTTAAATTCGTTCTCTTCTTTAAACGTGAGCGTGTAACACGTGGGTAGTCGTTGTAATAATCATAAGCAGCGGCAACAGCAGGTAGGCACGCTTAATTCATTCAACTTTCTAAACACACCGCGCCTACCTATCTATCTACCTCCTAGCTAGCTAAGCTAGCTTAGCTTAGCTAGCTAGCTAGTTGGTTGGTTCGTTGTTTGTTTGGTTGGTTGGTTGGTTGGTTGATTCGTTGGTTGGTTGATTCGTTGGTTGGTTAGTTGGTTGGATTGGTTGACTGACTGACTGTCTGACTGACTCGCGTTAAAATCATGAAAATGTTTTCCCTTAGCGAATCGTGACGCGCTACGAATATTTGTCGTTTCTATTTTTGCTGTTATTTATTTAACCGAACTCAGTGATATATGGCTATCTCTCTCTTTCTTTCTCTTTTTCTCTCTTTCGCGAACTGATACTCATTTATCTCTAAGCGCAAAAGGACCCGTAGGCGCGCGACTCCTAACTCCTTTTTCTCTTTTTATGCGATAGCTCGTTCTCGAGTTCGTTGTGAAAGAAACATATTTTGCATTCAGATGCACTAGTATGCGTGTAGCGTGTATATGTACACACACACACACACATTTATATATGCACATGTTATGTATTATATATATATGCATTTATATATATATAATGTGTGTTTATGTGTATATATGTATATACACATATACGTATATATCAACCGACGATTTGTAATCATTAGCATCGACTTCAATTAAAGCTGACATTAGCGATGGTAATTGTCATCTTTTAAATGCCAATTGATATCTCCTAAAACATAAATATGGTATGTTGCTCATTTAAAAATGCTTTTATAACGAATTGATGATTTCTGTTGGAAGTATATTCCGTTTTTCTCTCTCTTTCTTTTCGTTTTTCTTATGAACATATTTATTACATGGTCTTGCATAAGTTAACAGTAAAAAAAAAAAAAAAAAAAAAAAAGGAAAAAGAAAAGATATAAATTCCTTTGATTCAATTGTCGATCTTGTGAAAGAATTCAACGATCTCATCGTATTAATTTTCTTTTTGTTTCTTTTTTTTTTTTTCTGTCGTCGTATTTTATTTAATATTCTCGTATGTAAAACATAGTCCGTCCTATATTATCGTTTTCTTTCTTTTTTTTTTTTTTTTTAATAATTTTTATAACGGTAGATAAGTATGATGGACGAAAACGATCATCGCATAACACTTCTCGGAAAAACGTACACGCTATACGCCATTCTTATTGACATGGCGTCGACTACTCATGGGATCATAAGTACATATTTCTTGTCCCGAAGACACGTGCGCAAGGCGCACGTTGCCAAAGGCGACAGACAGTCTCGCCAATTTCATTCTCGGCTACGAGACCTTATACTTTATACGTTCCTTTGCTCTACTTTACAATTAGAGAACATTTCAATTTAACGATCATGTTCTAATTTTCCACAAAATAGCTATCGGTTTCTTTTATGATATTTAAATATTTTTTTTTTTTTATCATTCATATATCTTTTTTTTTTTTTTTATCACGGTGTGTGTATGCGTGTTATAAACTTATTTAACGTTACATTTTATTCTAAGAAAAAAAAGGGAGAAAGAATAAAAAATGAAAAGAAAACTTAATAAATCTAATGGAATATCATATTTTTTGCTCGACAATCATTATATATATATATATATATATATATATATATATATAAATGATAGAGAGCGATATAACATCGAAAATATTCATTTCGTCATATTGAAGTGTTAATTAATTAATGTGTGTGTGTGTGTGTACAAAGAATCGCCAATGGTCGTTCTCATTCAATCTCATAACTTTAAATTTTCATCGATTTATTCCTGTATTTGATAAAAGAGACAAGATATATGCAGAATCGAGTTATAACATCCAATCGTAACGGTAACAAAAAAAGAGGTTTATCTACCAAATACATACATTCATTCATACATTCATACATACATACATACATACATACATACATACATACATACATACATACATACATACATACATACATACATACATACATACATACCATACAATACAACACAAACATACACGTGTATGTGCATTGGAGCAAAGAAGAGAAGAAGATAAAAATCGCGATCTCTTCCAATACTATATATATATATATATATATATATATAATCACGATATAGAAGGTACAAAAGAGTCAAAGAAGCAGGATGGAGGATGTTAGTGGTTGGGGATGTTGGAACAACAATATCGTTCCGTTCATTCTATCCTGCCGAATGGATCTTGCCTATCCTCCTCCTCTTCTATTTCTCTCACACTCCAACATTCACTGCTAATCTTCATTCCTATCCTTCTTGTATTCCCTCTTTCTTTCTTTCTTTCTTTCTCTCCATCTCTATCTATCTATCTATCTATCTATCTATCTCTATCGCAAATAGTATTACGTTGCCGATAGCGGCAGGCAGTCTGGTCAGTTTGCTCTTCGATGGCCAATGTAGTACTTCCTCTAACCCTTCTTTCCCTTCCTCCTCCTTACTTCCGTTTTTCTTTTTTCTTCTCCTCCTCCATCCCTCTCTCTCTCTCTCTCTCTTTCTCTCTCTTTCTATCTATCTATCTTTCTTTCTCTTTCTTTCTCTCTTTCTCGTATTAACTTCATACTCACGCACACATTTCTCAGTGAGTAACGTCCGGTACGCTACGTGTATACCTGGCTCTCGGCCGCACGTTAAGAGTAGTCACCTCTCTTCTCTTCCTCCTCCTCCTCTTTCTCCTCTTTCTCCTCCTCCTCCTCCTCCTCCTCCTCCTACTCCTCTTCCTCTTCCTCTTTATCCTACATTGGTTCCTCCATCTTTGTCCCTGACTAAGGCAGTCCTTTAAAACCGGTACAGTGCCGATAGAAAGCTTACACGCGAACACGTTGTTATATCTTCTTCTTCTTTTTTTTTTCTCCTAATTTTTTTTTCTTTCATTTATTTTTTGTTTCTTGTTTATTTTTTATTGTCATTCTTTCAGTTTCGTTCCTTTGCTCATTTTTCTCTCTTTTCGTTCGTTCGTTCGTTCGTTCGTTCGTTCGGATTCTTCTTCTTCTTTTTTTTTTTTATTTTTTATTTTTTATTATTTCTTTTTCTATCGTTCTATCGTTTAAATTATACAAACTTCGTACTCCTATCTTTATTACGAAATAAAAAAGAAGAAGAAGAAAGAAACGATATAATAATTTCATCGAAGATAAAAGTTCTAAGATTAATAAACAATTGTATCTCGAGATTGATAAACATGTTATATTTCTAAACTATTAACAATTTTACTATCGTTCTCATTCTTCCGTAAGATTTTCACTATCTACATATAA
>NC_057694.1:811079-831834 GCF_014466175.1 Vespula pensylvanica
TATAATAAAAGATGAGACGACTCATTCGTTAGAGGGTTTTTTTTCCCCTGATTCATTAATTCTCCTTTTCGTATCGAAGACTCGTAGTTTTGTAAGAGAACCTGGGTGTTGGTGTCGGGAGGGGGTGGAGAGGGTGCGAAGAAAGGAAGAAAGAAGAGAAAAAGAAAAAAAAAAGGACCATAGAGACGACAACTAAGTTTACCGAGGTATTTGACCTCGGTGTGAAAAGGGAATACCGGCCGATTAAAATATCGCAAACGATCCACGATTAATGGGTTCGCTTCGAAGGAGAGGGCAGAGATAGTCGTTGTAAACAACGTTTGCTCCCCTTCTCCACCCTTCCCTTCCCCCCCTTTGTTCCCCCCGTCCTCTTTGAATCAATATACGTCTACCATTCCGTGCAAGAGTTAGCGATGCCATATAACGTTCCTCTTCTAACTCGTAGTATTACTCATTTTCTCTTCGTATTGTGGGTCAAAGAATCCGATATCTTTCTCTCTGTCTCTCTTTTTTCTCCTGTTTCCTTTCGCCTGGTAACCGGATAAGAAAGAGTGTGTGTGTGAGACAGAGAGAGAGAGAGAGACAGAGAGAGAGAGAGAGAGAGAGAGAGAGACAAGATAGCAAAGTGAAAAAATCTGAACCGACAGAACACTAATATATGGCACGTCTTTTACGATTTACGTTTTCTCGTCTATTGCACGAAGGACGAAGCGAACGATAGCGTTTTACACCTTCATTATCTTTACCCTTCGATAACATGCGATTCTCCTAACACGCTTACCGAATATTACATCGGAATAATTTCTGTTATATCTGAACGACCGGCTCTAATTCTTAAGGCTTCACCGATAACGTACAATTTATCGTTTCTGTTATTTCATTTATTTATTTATTTATTTATTTATTTATTTATTTATTTATTTATGTATTTATTGAATTTTTGGTTTGTTTACTTTTTTCTTTTCTTTTTTTTTTTATCTTGCACCACATCTCGATTTCGTCGATTCATCGTTATTGTTCGATCGTGATTCTATTCGTTTTTAATACGAAGCTTTTCGTACGAGTATTAATCCTTCATTTGTCTCCTTTTTTTTTTTTTTGTTATTTTTCTTTTTTCTTTTTTTTTTGTTTCTTCCCTCTCTTGAAAAGATAATATTTTTGTTTGTTATTTTGTACAAATCATCGAAATGTTCGATAGAGTTTGAGCTCGTTCAATAGTAATTTGTTTCGATTTTCGAAATGTTAAAGAAACAAATAATTCGTATTTGCGAATATATTGGAACGAACGTATTGGGACTATTCATAGTTAATCATCCTGTAATTGCTGATATAAAATACATTAAATACCCCATCGTTTTTGTGAAAACGTTTTGTTTTGCGAGAATTAATAATTTTTTTGATTTGTTGAAAATAAATCAGTATCGAAAAGTATACGCGATATTTTGATTGGTTGCGGTTATAAAAAAGAAAGGAAAAAAAGAAAAATGAAAGGAAAAGAGGACAAAACGAAACTCGAGCGTATCAAATCGTAAATGCATCTTTTTGTACAAGATCGTAAATATAGCTTCGGGAAAAAATGCGAAAATTCGAACGAAATTCAAACGAAGATATCTCTGTTTAGGCTCGATCGTTTAAGAAAATAAGATTAATTCGTAAGCGAAAATTTACCAGAAAAGAAATCGTTTGTTAAATCGCGCAAGGTCCGTTTCTCATATAAATCTTTCAACATTCTATTCTATGATGTAGAGACTACGTACGTAGAGTAAGTACGACATAAATATATAGAGAAATACATATATAAATACATAGAAAAATACATACATACATACATGTATAATATAAGACATTACAAGTGTATAAGATGAACTTAGAGAGAAGCGAGAAAAGAAGGTACATAGAAATATATATATATGTATGTATGTATGTGTATGCGTTGTGTTGTGTATGTAGTGTACACACACACACACACATATATATATATATATTAGTAAGTAAAGGACAGAAAGTGTTTTCCATGGCGAGTAAGCAGCGTGCTACACTCGCGAGTAACCTCGTATATATGCTCTCGCACGATGTTGAGCTTAGACTGTAAGAAAGACAAGTGTCTGTGTGTGTGTGTGCGTGTGTGTGTTGTGTAACAGAGAAGGAGAGAGACAAGGATAATAGAGATAGAGAGAGAAAGAGAGAGTGAGAGAGAACATTCGCCTAGAATCGCGTATCTGGTGGGGAGGCACACTGGACCTCAGCCTCTGTTCGTGCGGTGTGTAGTCTATGAGTCAAGTTAACAAAACCAGTCGTCTCTCTACTGGCTGCCTGAACTGGTTGCTCCTCTCGGCAGTTTGCCTTCTAATCCTCTAGCGATTGTTTCGTGTAGTTCTCTATGTAAATGTGTCTATTCTTTTCTACTACTCCGTGTGTACGTACGTACGGATCTACGGGCGTGTTTAACCGAGCGTGCCTGTATATGTACACGTATGTGTACGTGTAGTGTGTCTTGTTCACACAGCATTCGTGTGTTGCTCTCTGTTTTGTGTATACGTGTGTGTGCGAACGCGCGTGAGCAAAATTTCGATCGTAGATGCCTCGTTCGCCATTGGATTCTTTCGTCGAAGACTCTCTTCCGGGTTTCTTCGATCATCGTGCGAATCTCTAAGCGTTTCTAAATGTGTCCTTACCCAATGGGTACGATCGAACTACGAGAATATATATCGTCGTAGTACGTTGCTTGAGAATGTAGGCGTCACAATAGAAACTTTTCGTTTTGGCTTGTCCTCTTATTGCTAGGGCTCTATTATTATTGGCATAGAGCGTATCTTCGGTGTGTCTTCTCTTCTTTAATCCAATCGTAAGATTGGCGAGATTCTCAACCGTGAAAGTTTCTGTCGATCGTCGGACTCGATATCACAATTATTAATAATATCGTGACAATGTATGAAGGTGCATCTTCTTTCTTTTTTTTATTTTTGTCCTTCTTCCTTCTTCTTTCTGGATTGTTTTTTTTTCTTTTTTTTTTTTTTAATGTCACAAAAATATTTCTCGTTGAAGCAATGGCAGGATATCTTCTTTTTTCTTTTTTGTTTTTCGTTATACTTCTTTTTTTTCTATTCTTTTTTTTGTATCGAGATCAACGAATTAATTCGTAGATCGTATCACTTCGGTATTTTATATTAGCATTTGTTGTCAGAGATAGAACTTGATGAATTGGATTCTCATTTCTTTTCGAATTTTTTCTATTTATTGTGTATATATATATATATATATATATAATTATATAAAATTCATAGTAATTATATTACGTAATATAATTAATATAAATATTGATTGAAATCGATTTTTTCTTTTTTTTCCGTTCTTTTTTTTTCGTATCAAGATCGACAAGTTATCTGTAGATTGTAATTGTTTGCACTCATTGTTGAAATAAAACTTGACAAATTATATATTTTATACGTATAATTAATATATAATTAATATAAATGTTAATCGAAAACGATTTCTTTTCTTTTTTCTTTCTATCTTTCTTTTCTCTTCGTATCGAGTTTAGCAAGTAATTCGTAGATTACACTTAAATAAAACTTGACGGATTCGAATCTCATTTATTTTCAAATGATATTTGTTTATTATTATCGTGCTTGTATGTGTATATATATATATATACATATAAAAAATTAATGTAAATGTTAATTGAAAACAATGGAGATTTTCAAAATGTTATATTTCAAAGAATGTAGATGTTTAAACGAGTTTTCATGAATTCTGAAAAATGTCACCTTGAGATGAATAAATATTCTCCATCTACTTGGCTCGCGAATTTTTGGAAAGATCTCAAATCGATCGGTCGAGCGTGTACAATAAACGTCGAATAAACTCACGACAAGGTATGCTGCTTTTAAAGGGCCAAGCAACAATACTAGATTCGAATGGTGTCAAGGCAAGGAGCTCGACAAAGCAAACGTCGATCTGTCGATTGTCAAACGCTGTGCGTTAAATGGTCTACGAATCATTTTCGATTCTCCTTTCGCTTTGAATCGAAGTATTTACAATTTCATCGTGTCGAAGGAGAAAAAAAGAAAAAAAGAAAAAGAAAAGAAAAGAAAAGAGAAAGCATGGTATCGTTTAATATCCGCAAAAAATATCTATAAACGTTTCCCTCCTATCGTTCGCTTTTTTGAATCATTTTATCGAATCTCGATGCTAATCGATAACGTTATTACCTAATCGATACCGTACAAGTGTAATAATAAAAATATCGGAATATTATTTTATTACGAATAATGAATCTCATTGAAATATAAATTATTACGTATTAATATTTTATTATTCTATAACATTTATGCAAGTTCATAAATACGATAATGTACTACCATTCGTGTCACTTTCTTTTTTTAAATAAGAAGATTAAGTGCTACAAAAGAGAAACCAGTGCATTAAGTTCTATGTATAATTCGATCGATATATTTCGTATTTCAATCGATCTCTATAGGGATCGAGTCTCTTGAATGTGAAAAGAAAAAAAAAAAAAAGAGAGAGAGAGAAAAAAAAATCGTCAAGAAATAATGACCCGTTCGATTGAGATTCTCCATGATAGATCGTTGAATTCGCATAAATCAGAATCGTGGTTACGCGTTGGACGTTATCGGAATCCAATGCGAATGATCGTGGGTACGTTTTATTTTTCTTTTCTTCCTTTTTTTTTTTTTTTAAGGACATCTAGAGTGGATCCGATTCTCTGTAGGTTCAGTGTTTAAACAGTGTGTCGAGGAAAACCGGTTGGCTAAACATGCCGTACGAGATTTTGCGTTGGACTCGAACGAATGGATAAAATAGTTTAGCGGGAAAAAGTGAGATAGGTACAAGAGCAAAAAAAAAAGAAGGAAAGGAGAGAAAAAAAAAAGGAAAAAAGAAAGAGAGAGAAAGAGAAAGAGAGAGACAAACAAACGAACGAACGAACGAACGAACGAACGAATAAATATGGATCGAAGTTTCAAGAACAACGTGGACTTTAAGATGAATCAGCAAAACTTTAAGTTGAGAGACTTCGGGATCGACGGGAAATTATCATCGTCCATACATTCAAAATTGATTCGGAGTTCGGTAAGGACCGGTTCGTGTTATTCGCAAATCGGATCCGTTCAAATACGAGGAACATTTTCTACTAACAGTGGTAATAGGGATAGTAATAATCTTGCACAAAGTGGGACCAATGAACTGAGCCACTCTCGACTCTCTTCGAACGTAAGAGGTATCGATACATCGATCATTTGCAACGATCATCTTTTTCGAACTTCCTCTTCGTCCTCTTCGTCCTCGTCGTCGTCGTCGTCGTCGTCGTCGTCGTCGTCGTCGTCGTCGTCGTCGTCCTCGTCATCTTCTTCTTCTTCATCTTCTTCTTCTTTGTCTTCTTCGTCTTCTTCGTCTTCTTCTACTTCTTCCTCTTTTCGCTTATCATCCTCGACTCAAGCTCGAACGATTGGCCAATCACCGAGTAACCTATTCGCCGATAGCTTTCAAACTTCCATTCCAAGCAACAACAACAATGGCGTCCCTTTGTCGGGAACGACTAGTTCGATGCATCAAGCGAACGTTTCTTCGATACTATCGCCGAATTATTGGAAGCAATATGGCGGCCAAGAGAGCGGGGTAAATATACGTTTAATATGATATATGTGGATACGATTATAATTGTATTATTACGGATATGTATATACACACACACACACACGCACACACATGTACATATACATACATAGACAGATAGATAGACAGACGGATAGACAGACGGATAGACAGACAGATAGCAGACAGACAGACAGACACACTTATATATAAATTACAAGTTGAAGTAATTTGGTCGATCGATCATAAGTACGGTACACCATAGTTAGCTTACTATACGACCAAGGACCAAGGAATTAGCTCGAGTTGACGTCCTCAACAAGGAGTAGAAGGACCATCGTTGGTATCTAACGTTCTATCGCATATCTACTATGTATTCGAGACGCGTTTCCCTTCCTAGGCTAATTAGTATGTGCCGTGGCATCGGATATTAGGTGGTGTTCACAGTTGCATACGAAAGGAGAAGAGAACTGTTGGGCGCAAGAGGGATGGGGATGGGATACTTAGGGCTAAAGGGAAAGAAGAAGAGGAGAGGAAGGTCGTCCACTGTCTCATAAAATATATTTTTATAAAATCTCTACTTACTACTACTGTACCATTATGCGTATATCTTTCTACGAATAACTTTATCTCGTTCTTTTTGATCTTTTTATTTTTTTATTTTTTATTTTTTGTTTCTTTCGAAATCATACCCTTCGTTCGAATGATTTTATCGATCGCTCGATAATCTTCTTTCCTTTTTTTCTTTCTTTCTTTCTTTAGTGTTATGTAAAGCACGAATTTATTAAAACGTTTGCGCGAAATTTGAGATTAATTGGAAACTTCCGAAATAATTTGAAGAGATCACGCATGTATGTTCGATACGTAATAATTCGCTCTCTTTCTCCCTTCCTCACTCCCTCCCTCTCTCCCTCCTCCTCTTTCTCTCTGTATACTTCTTAATTAAAGAAAATTAATTGATCATCGAAGTCGTTAATACGCGCAGGTGTATTTCTTGGAGGAAAGAAATAAATAAGGAGTAATCTCGAGAGTAATGGCAATTTAGCGTGTGCCAGCTCGAGGACAATTATATTAATTACCTCGCGGTATCGTTAAAGCGTCTTTAATTTTCTCGTACGCACCGTATACTTCTTACTCGGTTGTAATATTCACTTTTTATATATCCTATTAATAAAATTCGTCCTACCGGCACTTATTATATTGTTATTTTTTTCTCTCTCCCTCTCCCTCTCTCTCTCTCTCTCTCTCTCTCTCTGCCTCTTTTCAATTTATTTCGCAGTATCCTAGTTCTCTTAGATCGCTGCTTTAGAAATGCTTCAATGTTTTCACATCCAAGAAATGATCGATAAATCTTCGTGAAGATAAGAAAAAATAAAAAAAGAAATGAAAACGAAAAGGAATGGAGGGAAAAAATGAAGTACACGCGTTAAAGAAAGAATCGATAGGATGCGGGTAAAGTTTATTGGCCCTATATGGGCAGGAAATAGATAATAAAGTGAAAGATTAAGATGCAACAATATAGGATTTACGATTACGATAATATCTTCTTAATTATTTCAAGAAGTCTATGAAATATTTCAAGTATGATATGTGATGTTGTACGAGCGACATTCTAATTTAACATTTAATTCAACATGAAAGTGAGTTTAACACAGCGATCCATATAAATCGATAAAGCGTTCGTAAAAATAAGCCATTAGTGCCATGAAACTTATCTTCGACTAGCTTTTCATCTTTGTCCGACTTTTATTTGTGAAATTTTACAAAATCAGATTGCACAAATTCGATCTGTTGAAATTATTTGTTATTGAAAAGTAATGAAACGGGTTAATCGTCTAACACGATTATATCCAGTACGAACTTGTGGGATAATCGTGAGACCGTCGGAGGATGACCTTGAACGAAAGAAGGGCCGTTAGACGCAACAAGGAGATTACAAGAGAAAGACGAGGACGCGTCGGACAGATGTGACCTCCTTCTGGCAAATCTTTCGTTACGTTCGAGTATTCTTCGCTTACGTTTTAACTCCTCTTCGAGCAATAACGTTTAAACGATATACTTGATACATCGATTAGAGTTCGATAGTATTAAATAAAGTGATATTTTTCGTTTTTTCTTCTTTTTTCTTTCTTTCTTTTTTTTTTTTTTTTTTTTAAACACATTCTTGGCAATTCTTTTATTATTCTTTTATTATTATTACTTTATTATTGTTGTTGTTATTATTATTATTATTATTATTATTATTATTATTATTATTATTATTATTATTATTAGTAATTAAATTATTGATTACTTAAATAAATTCTTTTATTATTATTATTATTATTATTATTATTATTATTATTATTATTATTATTGTTATTATTATTATTATTATTATTATTATTATTATTATTATTATTATTATTCGAATAGTAAGTAATTAAATTATTAACTACCTCAATAAATAAATTATTTTATTATTATTGTTAATATTATTCGGATAGTAAGTAATTTAATTATTAATTACTTGAATAAATTCTTTTATTATTATTTTACTATTATTATTATTATTATTATTATTATTATTATTCGAATAGTAAATAATTGAATTATTAATTAAATAAATTCTTTTACTATTATTATTTTATTATTATTATTATTATTCGAATGTAAGGGAACAAGAACAAAAAAAAAGAATTAGTAATTAAAAATACAGAATAATCAATTGTTATTATCATTATCTTGTTGTTTTATCTTTCATTCAATTTACTGAAACGATGTTAACGAAACAACTGTACTTTTCTGTTTCTTTTTTTTTTTTTTTTTTTTTTTTCAACATTTTCATTCTCGATATAAAAACTTATTTATGTTCGATTTAACTCGTATGCGTCGGAGTATATGTCCGTTTAATTGTAACGTGCGAACAATTATAATTACAAAACGTTTTCTACGAAACCGGGAATGAACTAGAAAAGCAAGAGCTAGTCCAGTGAGTGAAAATCTCTTCGTCTTCCTGAAAACGAGAGAAAATGATCTTCTTGCTACGCCTAACCGACAATAGAGTCTGGTCGACCGACCAAGAGAGACCACTTGCATTCTTCGCGTGTTAACTGAGGATATCGTATCGTGGCTAAGGTCGACTCCGAGGATTAAAAAAAAAAAAAGAATGAAAGAAAAAACAAACAACAAGTAGATAATCGCGGCACGGAGAGTAATTCAAGCGAATTTCCGAACCGTCGAACGATTAGCCGTATTCTTTACCAACTCGGAATTCTTCTTCGTATTAACTTTCACGATGTTACGACGAACAACAAATTAAAGTCGTATCTAATTTACGTTCATAATTAATAACGATCACGTTTTTCCTTTTTATCTTCATTTTTTATTTTGTTTATATATATATATATATATGTGTGTGTGTGTGTGTATGTATACGATTGGCGAAAACTTATAATACGCACGAACATATCTATTTACATATTTATCATTATTTTTGTAAAAGATGTGTTTCAGTAGTAACTGTGTAATAACAAGTGATCTAATAAGTCAATAATATGAAAAAAAGAAAAAAGAAAAAAAAAAAGAGAGAGAAATTTATCATTTATTTTACGTTACATCGGTATGTCTTATAATAATCATAAAACAAATATATGATTCACGATACTTTCATTATCATCATCAGTTCGTTTCTTTTATATCAAACGACGTATGTATTTATATAATACATATATCGAATGTATTTATATATTCAATTTATAAATGTACATCCATAATGAATATATATATTACAAATACATATACATATTTATAAATCCATATATAATATATGTATAATAATATTTAATCCTTCTTTTTTTTTCTTTATATATATATATATATATATATATATATATATATATATTACGTTTAACGTAATTCGAGGAACATGAGTTCTGGTTTCAAGGTACAACAGCATTATTCGTAAACGTATCCAAAGACAATGACTAAACTTTATCGTTTATAGTATCGCGTTCGGTGAGTCATCGGATTGGATACTACTCTCCTCGGTGGATTACGATGAAATAAGAAAATCATCGTGTGTGTCGTGTAGTATAGTATAGTATAGTATAGTATAGTATAGTATTGTGTCGTGTCGTGTCGTGTCGTGTCGTTGGGGGATGGAAGGAAGGAATGATACAAACAATGGTAGAAACGTGATAACCTAAGAGGGAAAGAAACGAGAAAGAATTCGCGAAGAAATCGAAATAGAGAAGAAGAGAACTGTCGGACGTTAAACGCGTTGAGTTTTCCAAAGTAGTAGAGAAGAGAGTTCTACAAAACGAGATTCGAGAAAACGAGACTACTACATACGTGTCTATTTCTTTTTCTTTCTCTTTCTCTTGTGAATGAAGTCGATAAGCGATCATACGATATTCCATGCACGCATCCCGAACGAACGAAAGTTTCTTCGGCAGCCAAGAGAATCGACTACTACGACGACAACATCGACGACAACATCGACGACATCGACGACGTCGACGACGACGACGACGACGACGACGACGACGATGATGACAACGACGACAGAACGGAACTCCATGGGCCCCTTGTAATTCCGCGCGAACGTCGTCTTTTATGCAGACTTAAATCACATTCTCCAAGCATGAGTCGTAGCCTCTCAGCGCGAAAGAAACTCACGTTCGAATAAGAGAGAATCTAGCTTGTGATTCGCGAACGAAAAACATTCTTTCTCTTTCTTTCTTTCTTTCTCTCTATCTTGTCTCTTTTCTATCTTTTCTATCTTTTTCTCTTCCGATCGCGATTACAGAGAGAGAGAGAGAGAGAGAGAGAGAGAGAGAGAGAAAGAGAGAGAGAGAGAGAAGAATCGTAGATTTGATCCTTTTGCGGGAGGCTGACTTAACATGGTCTCGAGTTGCATTCCCTTCGAATGATTCGAACTCGAACTCGGCAAGAAGAAAAGATACTTTACTACTCTCCCGATAGAACTCTCGCGAGAGTCCGATTATCTTACAGTCGTTAACGACCTACGTAATTTGTTATTTGATCCCGAACATTAGCCAGTGAGCCAGTGAATAGATATTGTATGAAAGAAACGACAAAGGAGACAGTGAATTCTTTGCAAGATTTAACAACAAAGAGAATCAATGTGGATGCATTAGCAAAGTTATTATTCGTTATTATCGTATTATTTAAAATAATCATTGATGTACGATCAAAGGAAATATAAGCTTTTCCGTTGTTAAATGCAACAATTTAATTAATTAATTAATTAAAATTTCTTCATTTCTGGATTAAATGGTGTGAGTCCAATCGGAAATAAACGTTCGTACGTGTGAACGTATTTTAAACTATTGTATATATATGAGTGTAATGGTAACTCGTTAAAAAACGTTCACGTAGCTCATATCAGCCCGCTAATTGTTGATTATGCAGCCGTTTGTCTTGGCTCTCGCTATATACGCGTTGCCGTACGCCTAATAAATAATGTAGACGTCGTGGATCTGGTCTTTTCACGTGTCGTGACCGAGGTACCCATTCGGAATTACATATGCACACCTGCGCCATAGGTTATAACGTTGTAACCGACGACGACGACGACGACGACGACGACGACGACGACGACGACGACGACGACGACGACGACGACGACGACGACTGCAACGACGATGACGATGAGAACGCGATGACATTGACTACTACTACTACTATTAATAGTATTACTATATTAGTATTACTATACTGCTACTGCTAGAGTACTACTCGATTACTACTACTACTACTTTTACTATTACCACTACTACACTACTTCTATATTGCTACTGCTAGAGCACTATTCGATTACTATTACCATTACTACTATTAGTAATACTATACTGTTACTGCTAAAGTACTTTTATACTTTCAGTACTACTACTACTACTACTATTACTGCTAGAGCATCATTCTACTATTACTACTATTGCTACCAAAGCACTACTCTACTACTACTACTACTACCTCTAGAGTATCATTCTACTATTACTATTACTATACCACTTCTAACATTTCTACTACTACTACTTCTTCTGTTGACATTGCTATCATTATTATGTCGACGTTGATATTGACGTCGACGACGTTGAGAAGAAGAAAGAGATAGAAGATATTGAAAGCTCCGTAGCGTATCGTCAAGGACATACGCGATCATCCATGTAAATGGCCTTAAGCTTCTTACCTTCGAGTTTCCGCGACTGAGTTAGACCGATAATTAATATGGACACGTAGATAACGTTTCTTGGCTATTATTTCTCTTTCTATAGTTTTCGATGATCGATGCACTTCTCGGGATTATATTTCGATTTCTTTTCTTGATATCATTGTAAAAATTAACAGAAATTACATAGATAAATTCATCTTCTTTACGTTCTAAAAGAAACGTCGAAATTCGAAGATACTTTTTCGTTACTATAGGATATCGATTAAAAAGAGAAAAAAAAAGAAAATAAATTGGATTAACTTTCTCGTTAATCGTTGAAGATTAACGGGAATGCGCCTCGTCGAAGTAATTTTAGCTCGTCACGATTATTATTAAATCACATCGCCGTTATCTGTTACCGCGTTGCACCTTCTCGTCTGAATACGCGGACTCCATTTTTAAACTCGACGCGAAATCAGCATAACATCCGATCGAATGTCGGATGAAATATCGTCCATCGTCGAAAAATCAAATATTAGCATGCACCCGTTTCTCTTGCTTTTCAAACTCCTACTTGGTCTCTTTGTAATTTGATAACGATGAACAAGCGAAAGTTTTATCGTGATAATTATTTCATACTCTTATGAGAGAATGATTCGTTTAATCGATTCGAACGTAATCGAGATTAACCGAGGAAAAATCGATATAAAATAATAAGAGAACAAAGAAAGATTTATATTCAATCACGGATTTTATATATATATATATATATATATATATCATCATTCATGGATGTAGATACATATGTATATATGCACATTATGTAGATAGGTTTATAAGATTTATGGATAAGTGAAACAAATTAATGCGATTTTGTATAGATTTCATATGAAAATTACGATAACGGGAGGAGAAATTCTTCGATAACGATCTTGATCACGAGTTTGGATTGCATATTATGTAAATAAAACGTACGACCGGTTGTATTTGACACATACACATACACGCACAAATACATAGGCAATATGGTTAACTCATTACAATATTTTCCGATAATGATACACTGAAATGTATGTAATTATCTATAGTTAAGTTCAGATAGAATACGATACGATACGATACCGATCGGTAAGAACAAGTACGTACAACAAATGGCTTGGTTATTTTGAATTTATAGACGTGATGTCGTTAAACGGGTAGTTGAAAAGTTTATATAACCTTCACGAACGTTCGAAAGAAAAGGAAAAGGAGAACTCAGCGGTATTAGTGTCCCTTTGCGTTCGTTGAAAATGGTACAACCGGAAGTCGTCCTACTCGGAACATGTCTATTCCATCTACGGGCGTTTCCTTTATGGTCGTGTCCGTCCTTCCACCATGGGAACACGTCAAGCCCTCATATGTTGCTATACTCGTGGAAAAGAAGAAACATAAATTCCCAAAAATAAAAGAAGAAGAGAAAGAAAGAAATTACCATACCGCAAAGAAACGTTGTATCGTTCGAACGAAAAAGAACAGGGAGAGAGAGAGAGAGAAAGAGAGAAAGAGAGAGAGAGAGAGAGAGAGAGAGAGAGAGAGAGAGAGAGAGAGAACTGTGACGTTCCCACGTCTTTTCGTAATCTTCCTTCGTCCTCTTCGAAAACTACCCGGCCCTTTCTCCCTTTTCATCATTCTATTTTTCTTATCGGTCGACACGATTAATTACTTTCATTTTTTGTTTTGTTGTTTTTTTTTTTTTTTTCTTTCTTTTTTTGTCATCATCGTTAAAAAAGTCGATCGTCCTCTCGTAATAATTTATATACGCTGAACGAACGGTCGCTTGTCTGTAATCTGAGGCGACTACGAAAAGTAGTGTTCGTAAAAAAAAAATATAATAAGAGAATAGGATTCTTTTAATATTATCGATGATGTGTCAAAAATAACAAGATGGCTGTCGTATCAGATATATAACATTCATTCATTTGTTCGTCGTTCGTTATTACTTATCGACGAACCGATCCAGTAATCCTCTTATCCACTCAGACGCTATACGAAATTTCTTTTTAATATCTGTTAATTCCCAAATTCCCGAATTATATTCTTCTTGATCGTGTAATTCTATCAATGTTTCTACACCGATGAGGAGACCGTCATTTCGCTAATGTCAAATTGAGCAATCTCGCGTTTAAAAATGAAGAAAAAGAGAGATCGTCATGAAGAGGAGTTTGGCGTAACGGAGATGGACTATTCGAAAATTATCGGCCCGTCATCCACGAGGCACGGCGGACTATTAAACTTAAAGACCGTTGCGTTCTCTCTTTTCGCGAAATGAGCCTCCATTAAACTGTTATTTTAAAGATGAGAAGAAGAGAAAAGAAACGAAAGAAGACGAAAATAAAAGAAAAGAAAAATAGATGGAGATAAGAGAAGTAAAAAAAAGGAAAAGAGGTACGCGAATGAAAATGAAATAAGATGCTGTTTTCAACGAGAAATGAAATTTATTCGCGATAAGCTGAGGAACGGTAATATCTACTGTTATGTGTGTGTGTGTGTGTGTGTGTATGTGTGTAAGAGTAATTTACTTTAGGTGGGACGGATCCTTCGAACATCGATCTTGTCTCGGTAAGATCAATTAGAGATAAACGACGATTTTTGATGAAATTATAGAAAACAATTTTTCCACGTAGATCTTTACCTAAGCGATTTTGAAAGAAACAAAAAAAGGAGATATATTTTTACAGAAAGAAAATAAAAATATCAAATTAAATGCAATATATAAATAAAGAAACATAAATAAATAAATCTTTATAAATAATAAATCAATAATTATTCTATTCTGTAAATAATAAAAGATAATAAAATGGTATAAAATAATTTTTAAAGTAATGAATATTATATATATATATATTCATATATAAAATATTTATTTAATTAATACATTGAATAAATAATTAAATAAAAATATTTATATATATACACACACACACACACACACATATATAAGTAAAAGAATAAGTAAGAAAAAATATATTTAAATAAAATAAGAAGAGAGAGAAAGAGAGAAAGAAAGAAAGAAAGAAAGAGATAGAGGAAAGGAAAGGAAACCAGAGAAATACCTGATTTATCAAGCGGTATCGTAAAGTTAGGTAACAGTTATGATGTAGTAATCGATAAAGATATTAATAATAATCTATCTATTACCCCATCGATAGTGACCCTTCGTTTCTCCTTGAACGTGTTCCCTTTTCCTTCTTCTCTTTCCGCGATCTCTCTTCGTCGATCCCTTAAATTCATTCCCGCCTACGAGTAGTATCGACACGTGTAGCTCGGTAAAAGAAGAAAATATGACGAAGAGAAGAGAAGAGGAGAGAATAGAAGAGAACAGAAAAGAAGAGAAGAGAAGAGAAGAGAAGAGAAGAGAGAAGGATGTTGTACGAAAGACGTTAATCGATTATTATGTACCTGAAATTTAATTTCTTTTTTGTTTTACGGTTATTACCACTTTATACGCGTTACATTAAGAATTTTTTTATTATCCTCGTATCGGTTCTCTCCTGTTATCCCTGTTGAGCCATTCACGGCAAGCATGCGCTACTTTTTAATCATCCTATATACATTTTATTATTATTGTATTTTCGGCTCCTTCCGTTATACTTTTAATCGTGCATCTTTCCGAACGTCATCTTGCAGAGAGTTTTAATGTTTGAGAAGGAAAAAGAAAGAGAGATGAAGGGAAGGAGGTAAATTACCTCGATGATTTTTAATATACTCGTTCTTGTTATATAACTCGATTCAAACATACGGTACTTTGATACTTGATCGTTTCTCGATTTATTCGTTGTTTATTCACGAGAGGGAAAGATGGAAAGAAAGAGAGAGAGAGAGAGAGAGAGATCATTGGCCCTGTCGTATACAGAGCACGAATTTAGGACGTCCAAAAGTCGATTTTACTTTTACCATCGTCTCTATTAAATTTACCATGTTTCAAATAGGCACGTTTACGACTTGGATGAAACACGCGCTCGCGCGCGTGCAAAAGACATAGAGAGAAAGAGAAAGAGAAGAAGAAAGAGGGAGAGAGAGAGAGAGAGAGAGAGAGGGAGGGAGATTACTATGATACAGGCTTAAATCGTTGTATAGCTTATACGAAAAGCAGAAATAGTTTTCCGAAGAAAATCCAACATTTAACTGACATCCTTTCATTCGTTCTTAAAATATTTATATGAATTTATTAAGTCGAATGGACTGTAATAAAAAATATAAATTGGTCATATGATTTTTCGAATATGTTTCATCTTCGTTTTATAGAAAAAGAAAAAGTAAAACGAAAGGAAAAACAAAGAAAAAAGAATATGGCGGATGACTGACTAACCCCTTCTGTGCTATTTCGAATCTTCGGAAGCTAATTTCCCTGACGGAGACGTTTCCGTTTGGAGACCCTTACTCCCATTGTTGAAATCACGTAAGGCAAGGGAAAAAAGGAGAACTAAATCAATGTAGGACATTTATATTGGCTGGAAATCGCTGACTCTCTGATCTCATGGCCGACCGTGGACACCACAGGGACATATTAAGATTTCTGATCCGTCCTGTCGGTCGATGGACATTTTTATTATTACGCCTCCTGCCCTATCTCTTCTTTTCTTCGTTCTTCATTCTACATTCTTCGGTTTTCTCTTTCACTCTTATATACTACTTTCCCCCATAGACAGACCATCTCTACCGTACAAGAATATAAAAATTGAATTATTGTCTATGCAGAATGTCGTCCTTCCGAAAGTTGTGATCGTTTCGAAGATGTGGTTTTTGAAGAATAATTTACTGACTATTTCATAGGGATATAACTAAACCTGTCTTTCGTACTTGATCTCTATCAAATAATCATCGTTTTATGTTACTTACTTATTTATTGATTTATTTTTGCTTACTTATTTACTTATTTATTTATTTATTTATTTATTTACTTTATTATTCTTTTTTTTTTCTACAAAAAGGTCGTGAAAATTGAGAAGAAAATTGTGCGAGCACTATAATTTAAAGTACAAGTTAAATAATAGTTAATTCTTTCGATTTGAATTGATTTATTAATATATATTGTTACAATGTATATTATATATATATATATTTTTTTTTTTTTATTTTTATTTTAGGTTATGTATATGTATACATTTATATATTTTATATATTTAAGATTTTTATGAGATATATAGAAAATCTTTATCTATTTCTAACTTTATTCTTCGGCAAGGTGCCTTTGCGTTTTAAAATGAACATATTTTTGCATTTGTCACGTGTAGAAATATTGCAACGCAATTGGTCAATACTTCCTCCCCACTTTCTTGCGCCCAATAAATGAGTAGCGAACCACGTTCGACGCTCTACGGCGGCAGTTAGTTGCGTGCCGTCTTCCGATCTTGTCGGTATTCTCTCGCGCAGTGCTCAACATTCCGCTTAGCTGTCTCTTCTCAACATATAATATTCTCATTCGTTTTAGATTTCATTAGATTAATTAATCGATACATATATATAAATATATAGATATATACGTACATATATACTAATATCATATATATATAGATCTGCACATTCCAACAAGAAGTGTTCCGAAAAGAGAAGTTCGAAAAGAAGTTCGGAAATTTCCAAAGTTTTCACTTACACGTCGTTCTTTAGAAGAACTTTTTACGCGATTCTTTTCTCCTATCCTTTACGGAAAGCTGTTAAATCTCATTTCGATGACTGTAGGAAGTTCGTTTTACGAAGACGAGTCGTCGAAGAAACTTTAATTCTTCTTTCTCCTTTTATTGGTCACTTGATATAACTATAAACTACTTTAACCTTTTTTAAATCGTGCCGAAATTGCGCAGTAAATATCGAACGAATATTGCTGCAGATAAGAAATATCTCATTGATTTTAAAGCATTCGAATCGACATTTAACATAACATTTCGTTGACGTAAAATATTTTCTATTCGGGGCTAAAAGCAGCAAATTGTGAACCTTGAATAATAATCTATTGATATAAAACTATTACAATGTACGTACAGAAAGACAATTTTTTCTTGTCCGATTGGTCCTTTATGACTTCTGCAATGGTAAGGAAAACAGCATGTTAATTTTTGGGGTTATGTTGGCGATGTTCGCGCCAATCGAACGTGTGCGCACACGTTCGAACACGTTTTTGTCATTATTCTTTTCCATTGTTGTTTATTTAGTTTCACTTGTTATTTCTATTGTTACTGGCACAATTTATTCTTTTTTTTCTATGTCTCGTTTGTAGGTTAATTCTTTCTTTAACGAATCAATATTAAAATTTTCTAATTGTCTTTAAATCTCACATTTGTATTATTATTTAATATAATATATACATTATCAATGTGTATTAGGCATTTCCATTATGTAATATATTCAGACAGCGTATCGTCATTGTTTTCTTCTTTGTTAAGTCTATTTAATAAAGTATTTTCCGTTATTAATTCCTCATATTCCAAATTTCGTGTTGTTCCAAAGTACTATCGTGAAATACCTGTTTATATTTGATAATACCTCATTCAAGATGCAAAGTCTCATGTTTGTTCGCAACATAACGAACTTAATCGTTTTACGAACATTTCTCGTGTTTCGTGAAGGCTTCGCAACCCTCGTTTAATACTTTAATACTTGTTGTATAGGATTTTCATTCTCGCTTCCCTTTGTAGTACGTCCTTTCTGTTCTTGCGTAATCCCCACTTTCTTATCTAACTCAAAGACAGCATCTTGTTTTCGTATAACTTGGTTGTTTATAGTTTATATAGTATTATTTGTTTGAATTCAATCAACAGGGCTTTGTCATCTTCCAGCCCTTTCCTACGTCGACGTAATGCTTCTGTCTTTTGGTTTGATGTTTGTGTTTCCAGTTTTCAATCTGCTAATTCCATAAGCGTTCCGATTGTAGTTTAATTTTCTCCCTCAAATCTTATCATTGAAGTAAATTGATTATCTGTTTCTCCTTCAATACTTATGTTAATAGAATTAATCACTCCCTTTCGCAGTCACAATTACAATACTTCAATTCTGTTTCTACGTAATCCCCATTTTCTTATCTAATTTAAAAACAGCGTGTTTTCGTATAACTTGGCTCTTTATAGTTTATGTTGTATTATTTGGTTAGGTAAAATCAATAAGGCTTTGTCATCTTCCAGACTTTTCTTACATCGACGTAATGCTTCTAACTTTTGTTTTCGTGTTTATGTTTTCAGTTTTCGATTTGCTAATTTCAAAAGCGCTCCAATTGTCGTTTAATTTTCTCCCTCAAATCTTATCATTGAAGTAAATTGCTTATCTCTTTTTCCTTCAATACCTATGTTAATAAAACAAATCACTCCCTTTCGCAGTCATAATTACAATACTTCAATTCTGTTTCTACGTAATCCCCATTTTCTTATCTAATTTAAAGACAGCTTGTTTTCGCATAACTTGGTCCTTTATACTTTATGTCGTATTATCTGTTTAGGTAAAATCAATAAGGCTTTGTCATCTTCCAGACCTTTCTTACGTCAACTTAATGCTTCTATCTTTTGTTTTCGTGTTTGCGTTTTCAGTTTTTGATTTGCTAATTTCAAAAGCGCTCCAATTGTTTAATTTTCTCCCTCAAATCTTGTCATTGAAGTAAATTGCTTATCTCTTTTTCCTTCAATAACTATGTTAATAAAACAAATCACTCCCTTTCGCTGTCATAATTACAATACTTCAATTCTCTTTCTACGTAATCCCTATTTTCTTATCTAATTTAAAGACAGCTTGTTTTCGCATAACTTGGCTTTTCATAGTTTATGTCGTATTATTTGTTTAAGTCCAATCAATAAGGCTTTGTCATCTTCCAGACCTTTCTTACGTCGACGTAATGCTTCTATCTTTTGTTTTCTAATTTCAAAAGCACTCTGATTGTCATTTAATTTTCTCCTTCAAATCTTGTCATTGAAGTAAATTGCTTATCTATTTCTCTTTCAATACCTATGTTAATAAAACAAATCACTCCTTTTCACAGTCACCCTTCACATTCACAATTACAATACTTCAATCCTGTTTCTACGTAATCACCCCTTTCTTATCCAATCAAAGACAACATCTTATGCATTTTCACATAACTTGGCTGTCCATAATGTACGTAATATTACTTGGTCAAGTTTAATCAACAAGGCTTTGTCATCTTCAGCTTTTTTTCACATTAGTGTAAATCTTCTGTCTTTTGTTTTGGTTCTTGCATTATCTGTTTTCAATCTGCTAGTATCAAAAGCATTATGATTCTCGTTTTAGTTTTCTCTTTCAAGTTATATCATTGCAGTAAATTACTTATCTATCTCTTCAATATCTATGTTAATAGAACAAATCATTCTCTCTTTCACAATCATGCTTCATATTCACAATTACAATACTTTAGTTCTGTTTCTACGTAATCACCACTTTCTTATCCAATTAAGACAGCATTTTACGCATTTATGCATAACTTGGCTCTCCATAATTCACGTAATATTACTTGGTCGAGTTTAATCAACAAGGCTTTCTCATCTTCAGCTCTTTCTTACATTGACCTAAAGCTCTGTCTTTTGTTTTGATTCTTGTATTATCTGTTTTCAATCTGCTAGTATCAAAAGCATTATCATTCTCGTTTTAGTTTTCTCTTTCAAATTATATCATTGCAGCAAATTACTTATCTATCTCTTCAATATCTATGTTAATAGAACAAATCACTCTCTGTTTCACATCCACACTTCACATTCACAATTACAATACTTCAGTTCTGTTTCTACGTAATCACCACTTTCTTATCGAATTAAGACAGCATCTTATACATTTACACATAACTTGGCTGTCCATAATTCACGTAATATTACTTGGTTGAGTTTAATCAACAAAGCTTGTCATCTTCAGCTCTTTCTTACATTGATCTGAAGCTCTGTCTTTTGTTTTGGTCCTTGCATTATCTGTTTTCAATCTGCCAGTATCAAAAGCATTATGATTCTCGTTTAAGTT